>NC_052488.1:2597040-2897040 GCF_009730915.1 Dioscorea cayenensis subsp. rotundata | reverse complement strand
AGCAAGTAATAAAGTGGTACCCCGTGAGGGGTAGGGTTGTTGAACCACATAGACTAGAACTCCTAGTACTAATTGTTATTCTAATTTCTAGCCAATCAACAATGGATTGGGAGCTAATTAAACTAAGGTAAAAGAAGAACAAAGTTGAAAAGGCCAATGGATAAAAGTTGGGTTGTTGCAACAATGAGAAGTAATGCGCCGGACTATTTCCCAAGTGCATTAGTGTACTGACTTGTTTCCAATGACTATCAGGTACATTTTAGGGTTATTATGTGTGCTTATAAGCAATGTTATATCTATGGTACTCAAATACACCGAGTTTTGCAATTATAACTATGGGTCTCTCACATGTTGAGATTTGCAATTACATAAAAAAATTACAACTACAGCAATTGACACACGTTAAGTTTTACAACTACAACTATGCAATTCAAGCACATCAAGTTATATGACATAATATTTAACAAAAGAACTCAATAAAACTCCATAGGTATTGAAAACAAGTAAATCAAAGTACACTAAGAAACATGGTTCATAAGCCCGCAAATGAGAAAAGAAAAGAAGTATAAACCAATAAGAATTCATGACTCCCTCTTTCAATCAAAATCTTTTCAAATGCACTCCAAGGAACTTCTTCCATGACTAATCTCCACTCCTCAATGTGCCTCTAAACTCAGCTTCAAATCTCCTTGAATCAGTAGTCAAGATCATCTAAACTCTCCAAGCTTTCACCAAGAGGATTGGAGAAGAACACAAGCAAAAAGCCCCTCATAATGCCTTAGATCTGGGCTTGAAAAGCACTTTTTGGGCCCAACACGGCCTCAGCATGGCTGTGATCAAGCCGTGCTTTATCGGGAATTTTGCAAAAAATAACTAAGTGTCTAGACAGTGAAAAACACAGGTAGAGCATAGTCGTGCTCAGCCCATGCTCCCCAGAAGCACGCCCGTAAAAGGAGTGAGAAACCATGCTTGATATTTTCTAAAATTCAGTGAAAGCACGGGGGAGAAAGCATGGGTATTTGTTGAGAGTTCTTGTGAAGGCAAGCAATAAGCAATAAGTACGACTAATAAGCATGACAAATGAACTCGGGGAATAGTGACCCTGCTTGCATATATTGAGAGTTCTTGTGAAGGCCAGCAATAAGCACGACTGTGCTTAGGCCATGCTTAGCTTGAACATTTAGCACTTGATGTTCTTTTGCCAATTTTTACTTTAAAACTTATTCTGTTGTTTTAAAACCTGCCATTCTGCGCAAAAAAAATAAAATACCTAGAATAGCACCAAAATATATACAAATAATGTTAAATGACAAGGAAAATGTAATTTGGAGGCAAATAAAACATGATATGAAATGCACTCATCACATACTTCGAACTCACTTTCTCAAAGCTCTCTACATCTGCGATTTGGGTCCATTTACACAACTTCCCAGTTGATTTCTTGGATCTTAACTCCCTGAAAACCATTACCTCTCATTTTGGTCATCTCCTCAAAGTTGATGATTATACCACCCCATTGTCGAGGTCCAAATATGCTCTCCTGTGTGTAGAAAATAATTTAGCTAAACCCTTTAAACAAGTGATCTGGGTGGAGAGAATGATCATCGTGTTTTTGTTATTATCTTGTATGAAAACCTTCCTACATTTTTTTATATCTTTGGTTTGGAAGGCCATGGTTGAAACTCTTGCAACCATCAAAGCATAGCTGGTCAAAGCTTTCCATCTCCACCTCTCTATTCTAATCTTTTGGATCACCAGAGGCCAGTGGTCATGGAAGCTCATACCCTATCGCCTCCAGGCTTGGATGCTGGGGATGAATTAGCATGGCCGAATATTGTTATGGAAAAGGGGAAGATGGCAGAGGCGCCTACCAACTTGGACATTGATTTTGGACCATGGATGTTGGTTGCTCGCCGGTGAGCTCGTGGCCTACCCTGTGGCAGTGTTAAAGGTCCTTCCTTACATGCAGAACTCATGTCGAGGAGCGATCTTGTTGGTGAGATTCCAAATGCTCGGTATAATCGAAGTGAGCCTAACATCTCGCCATGTGGTTGCCCTAGCCATAAGGGTTGTGGTGATCAGTTCTCTTAACGCATCCGTTACATTGTTGCTGCTCCCTTCCACTATAATTGATGAGGTCTCTCGTTCTGATCTAGATCATATTTTGTCAGACAATCCAATGGCTCCCATGAATAACTTGGAGTCCAGAGAAGATCCAATAGCTTCCAAGGTAAATAACCCTTCCCACGAAGGAATGCCCTTTACGTTAACTCCTGGGCAGGGTTCCAATGCTACTAGTTCCAAGACAATCCTACCTGGTAAGCTATTACCATAAGCTACCAAATCCAAGGGCTCACAACGAATGCCCTCATCCACTCCAATCATCCCGTTTTTAGGGTTACCCGAGGGTGAACTAGAGCATGGAAGCTACACTTAAGCGTACATGATGTTGGTGGATCGTGTCTCCGATGCCCTCACTGCTCGCCAAAAATCCTCGACAGACTCAGATTAGGATATGAGTGATTCGAAGACTTTAGATGATGAAATGTAGAAACTTGAGGAGTTTAAAGATTTCATGACTCTAGATCAGTATAAAAGTGAAGTTAGGAGAGAGGTTCTGGTCCGTAAAGTCTCTCAAGTCACATGTGCATCCCATAAAAATAGAATGATGAACAAAGATAGCAGTCACTCTTAGGAGTGGGTTGTTTATTTCCTATGTCTCTCTTTTCCCTGGTCATGGTTTTCTTTTTAAATCCGGGATTGGTGAATTAATGTTTTCTTTTTTCTTTTTTAATTCTTTCTATAGTGTGTTTTAGTGTTTTTACAAAAAAAAAAAGGAATTTTTTTATCTAAAAAAAATCACTAAAATTGTTTACTTTTGAAAACACATTTCTAGAAACAAAATTTATGTATTTGAATAGCTTAAAAATTTTAGAGAAAAAAATTATGTCAATATGAGCTTATGTATTCTTAGAAAGCAAAACCAAAAAAAATTGTTTTCATACATATACCCCTCAACAATTAAACAAATTTGTTAAATATAAAATTACTATAAATATCAAAATTCACCCGTCCATGCATCTTAGTCAAACCAATATTGCTCTACTTGTTATAAGTTAGTTTAAAATTTAAAATATTTTCCCCCCTAATTTTAATGAAACTCATAATTATTTTATTAGTTTTATATTAGATCACTCAACCAGAACGCAAAGGGTCGTTAGCATTATTTATGTTTTTTCGTTTTTTGTTTTTGTTCCGCTTTTGTTTTGTTTTTGCTTTGTTTTTGTTAAATTTTTAATTTTTTGAAAACAAAAACATGTTTGGTTGACTGAAAATTATTATGAAGTTTATTATTATTATTATTATTATTATTATTATTATTTTTTAATTCATATTTTTAAATTTTTTTATAAAAATTTATTTTTCATATTAGTTTGATTGATTATATTATTAAATAAAATTAATAACATAGATTGCTATTGTATGGGCAAAAAATATCTCATTAAATTGTACTATTTGAAACTAAAAAAATATTTTGAGGTTTGCTTATATATATATTCAAATTAGATACATCCGATTTTTTTAAAAAAAAAATTGAGTTGGACCAATATAGAGACATATTCTTATTTTTTTTTAAGATCAAATAAAAAGTCAATAGCTCAAACAAAAGATTTTCACAAATAGTTTCTCAAAAAATATATATACATATTATATGTTATATCCTAGTTTATAAAAAAAAAAATCAAGGGTCAAACAATAATGTTCACAAATACTTTCTGAAAATATAATTTTTATTCTATATCAACTAATTTGTAAAATATCAAGCCCAAATAATAATTTTTTATAAGTATTTTTCTTAAAAATATATTTTTAAAAATTATTAGTATTCATTTGTAAAAAGATATGATATTTTTTAAAAAATGAAAAATTGAAAGAAATTAAAAATTAAAAGGGGAGAGAGAGAGAGAGAGAGATGAGTCGAAGAGGAAGGGTTTTATGGTGAGAGGAAGGGTTTTGAAAAAGTTTCCAAAAAAGTTAAAAGCATAAAAATGCTGTTTCCTGTTTTTTTTGAAAACATGAGGATTGTTGCCAAAATTTTTGAAAACAAAAACAAAATGCCAAACATGTTTTTTTGAATTTTGTTTCAAAAACATGAAATTGAAAACAAAAACATGAATTGGTAATAATACCAAATGACCCCTAAGCATTTAAGATGTTTATCAAATTACCTGAAAGTATAAATAATCATAATATTTTTTTTAAGATCCCCAATTGTCAGTGTTGTCTTGCAACTTGCATCTAATGTTACTGGGTGAGATACATAGGTTGAACATTTAATATTTTATTCGTGTCAATGTCATTCACAATTCTTTGTCGTATTTCTAAATTTTTTATATAAAAAGAAGCATTATGGTCAACCTAAACATTAAAAGAGCTCTAGAAGAGAAAGATTGGTTCATTTGCATTATTAAAAATAGCAGCCAAACATTCTACAGTGGTGAAGGATAAAGGCCACAATAATCACACAAAAGTAATACCCTATCACTTTGACCTAACAACTCACAAAATAGCGACTTTTTCTTTCTTTCTTTCTTTCTTTCTTTTTTCCCTTCATTTTTTTTGTTCATATCCATTGACAAACTATTTTAAATAGGTTTAATTCTTTAAATAATCCCTCTACTTTCTTAAACATGCCCTTTGGGTCCTTATATTTTAAACAGTAACCTTCTAGCCCCACTACTATTTAAATTGAGCCATGTTAGCTTTTCTAAACCCTAAATTCTAACCAAAATAGGGACTAATATAGTTCAATTTAATCAATAGTCAAACTAAAAAGTTACAATTTAAAATATAGGGACCCAAAGGGCATGTTTGAAAAAGTAATTAAAGAGACTATTTAGATAATTATTCCAAAAGATTAATAATAGTGCTCATGATGCTCATGATCGACCATGTTTCTTACTGAAATAAAATTTAGAGGACAAAAGTTTTTTTGGGGAAAAAACTATTTTTAGAATTGTCTATTTTTCATTTTTTGTTTTATTCATTTGTTTACTTGGTTTTTTTTAACCTCTCCTTTACTATTTAAGTAGTTAATAATTAGTTTAGCAATAAATTATTTTAAAAATTTTATACAAAACTATAAATATAACAAATCTATCAACTTCAATTATTTTTACTAGTGATTGACATAAACACTTTTGATCAGTTTTACAACTTGGGATTCTTGGCTTGAGATTTGTTGTTGTTGGTTGTCTATCGGTATCATATTATTCTACTACAGTATTGTTTATTGTTGTAAAGTCCCCAACAAACAACACTTAATATCCTAAGATCATGAAATCCAGAATTTCTACAGAATTGACCATCCCAAAGGACTACTGTTTCTTATAATCCGCAAGCCCAATTTCATGATTTAGGACTTTGAAAAAGATTTTTGAAAGCTTTCAATCATTGTATAACTTGAATATATTGGCAAATATCGTAGATAAGAAATCAACTTCTAAAAGGATAGCGATTGAATGGTCTGAATTCCTTTAAATCGAAATATTAAATTATAACTTTTTGCGAAAAATAAATAATCGTAACATATTTCTACAAAAATCACATAAATCACATGACAAAAAGTCTCTAAAGTTTCTAATTCCTTTAAAATTCTCAGATGTAAATATATAGTAAAAAATCTCAAACACAGATTTACACATGAAAAAATGATTTGGAAGTTTTCTTACCTTTCAAATGTGCTTTAGTTGAAAGGAAATTTAAAGATTGATAGAATTAAGATGATCTATAATAAAGACAACATAGACAAATAAGAACTAAAGGTTTAAAAAACTAATTGATAGTCTAAATCATAAATAGAAAGAAGAAGATTAGACTATAAATATCTCTGTGACATCGAATATAAGGTTTTCTATTCTATTTACTCACTTGTAAGTGACAACCATTGAGGGAGAAGGAATACATAATACGATTGAGATATTTTTAAAAAAATGACCCACATACTTGAATATTTACAACTAGACCCTCCTATAATTAAGAAAATAATAAAATATAGGTACTACATGTGAAAATTTATTAGGTGTATTATACATAAAGCTAAACCACTTTTGTTCCATTTATGTTTTCTTTGAAAGTTCTAATTCTACTAGATAATAAATGCTAGATAAGTAAATAGGTATTTGTCTAGTAGTTAAAAGTTGTATGAATTCTTTTTTGGATAGTGATTGCATGCGTGTATTAGAATATTTGCGATTTGTCTATCATTGTGTCCATGTATGTGTATGTTAAAATTTGACCAAAAATTGTTTGTTAAAATTTTCTATGTTGCTTTTCAGAGGAATGATGTATTTAATGTTTGATGGCCAAGACAAAGTCATTAACTTGTGCGTAAATTGGTACCCCTACCCATACTATTTGGCAAGTATATGCCAAGCATTATATGACCAATATTGGCAGATATACGCGTAAGCTAACCTACTAATGCTTCGTTTCTTTTCCTGGCTGGTAGTAGAGATGGTCATTGTTAGGTAAAAGGACAGTACTTCTCTTGTCAGCCAGTAGTGGCGGTGAATGTCTTTAAGATGGTGAGAAAAGGGGGACAAGGGATAGAAGGAAGTTATGAAAGATATCCTTTGACGTTTGTAAGAAAAGTATTTTGAGGATTCAATATTTAAGAATTTAAGAATATAAGATGGAAAAATGGAAAGGGTATTTTTTTTTTTGTTTCAAATGAGTTTTATAAGAATCCATAGTATTATCTGTAGAAAGGTGGGATTTTTATTTTGTGCCAATTAGTTATATTAGAGAAGATTTACATCATTATTTTATTACATTTAAGAGATATTAGTTTTATTTGAGAAGCTTTATATCACCAAGTACAATTCCTTCTCTGTTTCTTGTCCTTTGAGTGATGATGCTCTTTATATCTTTGACTCCCTAACTGGACTTCATTATTTGAATTATCCTTTTCAAATCCATTTCTAAACTGAATTAGCAACGGATTAGAAATGAAAAATGCTATTTTTGAACAGTAATTTTCTTGTAGTGCTTTCTTAAAAGACTTATGTGGAAAACCACCGTAGATTGTTCTAGACTCCTCATCCGTGGAAGGAGGTTTAAAACCACCATAGATTGCTCTGGACTTCTCATCGGTTATGTCAGTAAACCAGTTTGCGTTGAGCTTAAATTTGTGATGCTCGGCATTGAAGGACATAGTAAACCCAACATTCTTCTTGAATATCTTGAAGCAATGCTGCTCCTCAAAGGAATCTTTGTATCCTCATTTTCTATCTGACACTGAAATGAAGCCATATCCATGATCAAAGACCCCTTATTCTCTAGCTGGATCTTAGCCTCGTAGTCTCCAATATGATGAGCCTTTTGGCAATGGCCATAAGGTTGTAAATGCCTCAGGCCTATAACCAAATGAAACATCTACCACTGGAGTCACTTGAGAGACATTAGCGGAGAAGCTTCATGGTGGATCAATTCATCCAATATCTCTAGTTTCTTGATTTTCAGGACAAGTTACACAAAATCGAGAGAGTGAGAGATAGAGAGGTATGGCCTTACGGCGATGACATCACTAACCGTCCTCCTTGTGAACTAATTAGAGGGAGAGGTAAGGGCCTCCGGTGGTGACGTCTCTGATCATCCTTGTGAAAAAATGAGAGGGAGGGATGATTGAGCATAACAAAGAAGAAGAAGACAAAGATGTCAAAAGGAAGGGAGGAGAGCGACCGCTGGGGGATGGTCAAAAGGAAGGGAGGAGAGCCACCGCGGGGAAGAGACAGGGAAAGAGAGAGAGAGAGATTAATTGCTTGTGAGACTCAATTTTGTATCTTTGACAAGGTCCTTACATCAATCATTAAATTAGCTTCATGCTTCCTCCAATTGGATTTCACATGTGAGAAAAAGATTATTTTCTCATTCCATAATCTTGAAGTGAGGTTAAGCTTGAATAAATCACATGTACACAGACACTTGTAGTGTTCTATTACTATAAAACCAAAACAACTAGTCACCATATTCAAACAATCTAGTACGATGCATGCATTGCAATATCGTGAACACCCTAATTAACTCTAATGCCCCTCAGCAACCTCATGTAATCATTCTCTCCCCAAGCTTCTTCCCAAGAGTTCTTAATCAACAAGTATTTTGTTCCTTCATAATTTTTCCCATAACCAATAATTTTATATGCATGATTAGGAATAGCTCCATAATGATTGATGCATACACTGCTGGAATAAAACTTAAAAACTAAGCCATTACTATGAATCATAGCCAAAACTGGTAATTAGCTATATCTTTATGTAGAGCCTTCTTGTTTGAAGGCACAATATGCAAGCTAATAGTATGGGCTGCGTGTGAGGTTGTTTTTCATTTCTTGAAGATACCCTTAGTTAATGTATTGGGATAATTAGCTTCGGATGTCAGCTCACCATTCTTGATGGTGTATTCGAATGTAGCAATCATAAAGCCGCCCTTGCAACTATGGTTCCCCATATCACAATCTGAGTTATTGCTCAAACAAGGAAATCAACTGACCATTGTTGAGCTTAAAGGCCCCCTCCATAACAGCTATTGCAGAAAAAGATCAACAGGAACCACATTAGCCTTGTCTCTTAACATGAGTGACAACTTCTTCAACCCTCCAGTCCACGGATTCAGGTATATCAGTGATGTTCTTATACTTGAACAAACCCTTGGCCATGCTACTATCGATGGAAGGAAGTTTAAACCACTGCAGATTGCTCTTGACTCCTCATTGGTTATGTCAGCAAACCAGTTTGCGCCAAGTTTAAATTTGTTATGCCCACTATTGATATGCTCACTATTGAGGGACTAAATAAACCCAACGTTCTTCTTGAATACCTCAAACCAATGCTGTTTCTCTAAGAAATCTTTATATCTTTGGCCATGCTCAACAATCCATCTCTCAAATTTATCGCCTATATATATCTTATGCCCATGAGATGCAGTCAAGTGAGGTCACCGGTAATGATTAGATCTCAAGGCAGCGATGATGTCAACATCCTTGTTTTCTATCTAACTCTGAAATGAAGCCATATCCATGATAAAAAAAACCCCTTATTCTTTGGCTTGATCTTTGCCTCTAAGTCTTCAATATGATGAATCTTTCGCCGCTAGCCACGGGATTGTAAATACCTCAGGCCTCTCACTAAACAAAATATCTACCAATGGGGTCACTTGAGAGATACTAACGGAGAAGCCTCTTGGTGAATCGATTCATCCAATATCTCTATTTTCTTGATTTTCTGGAAAGGTTACACCGAATTGAGAGAGAGAGAGAGAGAGAGAGAGAGAGAGAGAGAGAGAGAGATGGCCTTATGATGGTGACATCACTGAGTATTCTCCTCGTGAATGAATTAGAGAGAGAGGTAAGGGCCTCCATTGGTGATATCTCTGATCATGCTCATGAATAAATGAGATAGAGGGATGATTGAGAATGAGAGAGAAGAAAATGATGAAGAGGGAAAAAATAGAGAGAGAGAGAGAGAGAGAGAGAGAGAGAGAGAGAGAGAGAGAGAGAGAGAGACGGATACATAGACACACAGACTGATAGAGAAAGATTAATTGCTTGTGAGACTCTATTTTGTACCTTTGACAATGCCTATACATCAATTGTTAAACTAGCTTCATGCTTTATCCAATCTGATTACACATGTGAGAAAAAGATGATTTTCTCATTCCATAATCTTGAAGTGAGGTTAAGCACGAACAAATCACATGTACATCGACACTTATAGCGTTCTATGACTATAATACTAATAAACATCTAAATATACATATTTTATACATATCTATGTGCATGTTTATTGTATTTGATTGAGGATTTGACGCCTTTTTTATGGTTTAATCATTTTATTTCGTGTTTCAGGCACAAAAGAATGTCAGGTGAACTCAACGATGAAATTTGAGAAGAAATCGACACCGAAAATGTCGTTTTAGAGCCCGGGCACTATAGGAGCTTGAAGAACGAAGATTTTGAAGAAATTCTAAGTCTGGAAACCCTCACGTGCAATCTCACGGCCATGAAGTCAACCGCAAGGAATTCAGAAAGTGACAATACCGTAGCAGTTTTACTGTAGGAACTTACTGATTTTTTGGTCCGTTTTCTGAGCAACCTCATGGCTAGTATTATGACCATGAGGCCACCCGCAAGCAAGACCGAGGTCACCCCTTTATAAGCATTGTTAGGGTTTCTTTTGGGAGGAGAGAACCCCCTTCTTAGAGCTCATCACCACCATTGTTCATCCGAGGAGGAAGGAAGGGTTTGAGGGCATTTCTACGGAGGATTTGACAAGGAGAGCTCAATTTTGAGCAAGATCCATCCTTAGGGCTTGTTTAGAGGAGGTTGAAGACAAGGGAAGCCACACCTTTGAGTGGCGTCTTTGGAATCTTCTCCGGCCTTCATTCTTTGAGGAAGTGTTTCTTATGTTTTGTTTGGTTGTTTGCATGGATTTCTTGTTATATTTGGTGACTATGAACAACTAAACCCCAAGGTCACCGGATGTAGGTGAACCTTGGAGGTGAACTTGTGCTTGTATGGATGTTTAGTTCTATTTATTGAATTTTGGCTTGTTTATGATCCATGTTTGGTATATTTGAATGCCTTGGTATGCATGAGAACTGTGTGTATCAATTCTTAGGTAATGCTAGGTTGCATGACCATTGCCGTATTGTTAAACTCATCAAGCTTGGATGGGATATACATATAAATACACCGTGACCATCGGGTATTTGTACTCCAACTCTAGGGTTAAGTACTAGCTTGTATTCTAACCTTAGCTTGAGAAAAAATACTATTTCCATTGCAATCGTAGAAGGATTTGGGCAGAAGATAATCCGTAGCCAATACTCGTACCAGATTAGGGGTCAATTGCCGAGACCATCAGGTTGACCTAGTCTAGGGTTTTCTCGGTCCAATTAGCCAATTGCATGTTAGTTCCATCATCCTCCGCACTTTAGTAGCCCCTGAGGGGATCCTTATTCGTGACCCCTTTCTTGCTTTGATTATCCCCCATATCATGCCTTCATTGCTAGCATTTTATTTGCATTTTAGCTTATTTTCTTGTTTTATCTCTTTCACACTCGAACTTTTTGGTTAGACAATATTGCAAAAAGGAAGTAAGAGTAGCTTCTCGGGCCCTTGTGAATACGACCCTCTCGTGTTCACACGAGGGATATTAGTTGGTGACCCGTGCGCTTGGGGATCACAACACACCAAGTTTTTGGTGCCGTTGCCGGCGACCCACAAGGAATACTCGGAAAACTTAAAGCGTGTTGATTTGACCATTGTTTTGTTTTGTGTTTTCATTCTTGTATATATCTCATCATTTCTTCATTTGCATTTTCTTTTCTTGTTTTTTCTTCAATACCTAAGTCTTGACTCTTATTATCTTGCGAGGTACCCATCTTATGACACGAGCGACTCAAGTGAATTTAGTTGAGCCTGATGACGAAATTGAATGATCTTTGCATCAACGGTTAAGTGAAGTAGCCGATAGTTCAAGACAACAAGAGATTCAGGTTTAACAAAGTGAATCCTCAGTCATGGCTGAACCAAGGAGGACTTTATCTGATTATGAGAGGCTACAATTCACTGGGGAAGAATTCAGTGTGCAAGTTCCTACTGTCCCGCAAACAACTTTGAAATCAAGGCAAGCACAATAGGGATGATCCAAAACTCAGTGCTGTTTGATGGGTTAGCTGATGAAGACCCACATGCTCATCTTTCTTGCTTCCTCCAAATTTGCTCAACCTTTAAGATTAACTCAGTTTCTGATGATGCCATTAGGTTGAGATTATTTCCATTCAGTCTGAGAGGAGCGGCATACAGATGGCTCACTTCTTTAGCTCCTAGTTCCATCACTACATGGAAAGACATGGTGGAGAAGTTCCTTGCTAGATATTTTCCCCCAAGTAAGGCAGCGAGACTGAGACAGGAGATTTCATCCTTCAGGTATGGGGACACTGAAATACTATTTGAGGCACATGAACGGTTTAAGGATCTTCTACGCATGTGCCCTCATCATGGATTCCCTGCATGGATGAGAGTGCAGATGCTTGCAATGGGTGGAATTATGCTATAAGATAGCTCATCGATGTAGCAGCAGGTGGTTCTTTGAGCAACAAACTTCCTGAAGAAGCTGAAACATTGATTGAGAATATGGCTAGCA
This sequence comes from Dioscorea cayenensis subsp. rotundata, assembly GCF_009730915.1. Lineage (NCBI taxonomy): Eukaryota > Viridiplantae > Streptophyta > Magnoliopsida > Dioscoreales > Dioscoreaceae > Dioscorea > Dioscorea cayenensis. The sequence goes on along the minus strand of NC_052488.1, from coordinate 2,884,831 downwards.
ATGAGTGTCATTGGAGCACTAGGCAAAAGACACTAAGAGCAGCAGGGTTGTATGAGGTGAATGAAACTACTGCTTTGGCTACGAAAGTGGATGCTTTGGCTAAGAATGTCATTAAATAACAATGCATTGGTTGCTAAGGTTAAAGCTTTGACACAGAGATTTGATCAGTTCATGTTGGGTTCTGGCTCAAGTCCTAAGGCAGTGATGTCATGTTAAACGTGTGGTGATGGGCATGCAACCACCCAATGCCCCATTCTTATTACCTCCCTTGCACCAACTGAGTCAGTAGATTATGTCAATGGAGGACCAAGAGGTCAGGGAAATGCTTTCAGCAACACTTACAATCCGGGATGGAAAAACTATCCAAGTTTCTCTTGGAAACAAGGCCAGTCACAAAAAAGACCACCACCACCTCAAGGTCTGCAGTTTCAATCCCAACAGCCACAAGAAAGGAAATATACCACCGAAGATGTGTTGGCAAAGTTAATGATTAATACTGAGGCAAGATTTCAGAATATTAATAATCAGTTAACACAGCATGGGGGACAGTTCAGTGAGATAAGCACAGTGTTGAGAAATCTTCAAACATCTGTGCAATCTCTCGAGAACCAAGTGGGACAGCTTGCTAGACCACAATCAGAACGACCCTCTGGTAGTTTGCCAAGCAACATTGAAAGCAACCTGAGGGAACATTTGAAGGCTGTCACACTAAGAAGTGGGAAACAGTTGGAAGTAAGGGCCAAGGAAAGCCCAAGTGCCTCCAATGATGGGGTAGCCATTGGGAAGACCCTAGCTTGAGTGAAGATGCAAGTAAAAAGAATGAGAGAAAACTTGATGAAGATGTCCTTAAATCTCCAATTCATAAAGGGCCTGAGTATAAACCTGTAATACCATATCTCTCCAGGCTCAAGCAAGACAAGGAAGATGCCCAATTCAAGAAGTTCCTCTGCATCTTCAAGCAACTTCATATTAACATCACCCTAGTAGAAGCTCTCTCATAGATGCCCAAGTATGCTAAGTTCATGAAGGATCTGTTTATATAAAAAATTTTGCATGTCCTAATACAAATCAAATTAAAATTTTAAAACCACATATGACCCAATCATAATCAAATTAGGACAACATGTGGATAAGATAAATAAATTTCATAATATTTGGATATATTCAAGATCACCCAAGAATACATATCATGAGGCGATCTAAATATTAAAATCCCAAGATTAGCATAGAGCACCGATCTCGAGGTGATCTAAATATTCAAATCTTAAGATCACCTAAGAGCACTAATCTTGAGGCTATCCAAAAATGTTCAAATCCGTAGATTAGTCAAGAGCACAGATCTCAAGATGATATAAAAATATTCAAATATCCGAATCAGCCAAGAACACATATTTCAAGAGATTCAAAATATCCAAAATCTTAAGATTAGCCAAGAGCACCAATCTCGAGGTGATCTAAATGTTCAAATCTCAAGATCAGCTAAGAGCACTGATCTCGAGGCGATCCAAACATATTTAAATCCCTAGATCAGTCAAGAGCACAGATCTCGAGATGATCTAACAATATTCAAATATCTAAATCAGCCAAGAACACATATTTCAAGGCGATTCAAAATATCCAAAATCCTAAGATTAGCCAAGAGCACTGATCTCGAGATGATCTAAATGTTCAAATCTCAAGATCAGCTAAGAGCACCGATTTCAAGACGATCTAAAAATATTCAAATCTCAGGATCAGCCGAGAACACATATTTCGATGAGATCTAAATACACAAATTCCAAGATCAGTCGAGAGCACAGATCTCAAGGTGATCTAAAAAATTTTAAATCTCAAGATCACCCATGAGCGCAGATCGCAAGGCGATCCAAAATGTCAAACTCTCAAGAGCACATATCTCGAGGTGATCTCAAATCCCAAGATCAACTATGAATACAAATCACGAGGCAAATATATATATATATAATGAATAAAAATTTTAATAAAAATTTTAAATAAGCTAAAAAAATCAAATAAGATAAAACATATATAAATAAAATAAAACCAAATCAAATTAAGTAAAAAATCAAAGCAAATCAGATTAAAAAAAAGATAAATCAAATCAAATCAAATTAATTTAAAATAAAAAAAATTATAGTATAAAAAAATGAAATCATATAAAAATATATATAATCAAATAAAATCAAATAAAATAATAATAATAATAATAATAATAATAATAATAATAAATTAACATAAATTAAATATATATAAATAATAAATAAAATATAATATATATAACAATAAATCAATCAATCAAATCAAGTAAAAATAAAAAATAATATAATACATATATCTTAAAAAAATACATATCTTCGAATATATATATATATATATATATGAGAGAAAGAAGTGGGGGTGAGTGAGAATGTGAGTGGCGCGCGTGGTCGCCCCACGAATAACTCAATCGTTTCACAACTCTAACTGGTTTATCAAGTTCAATCAAATCTCAAATCAACACCTTGCTCGTATTACATCCGATCACTTTCCTCTTTTTCTCACTGCGCTTGACTCCTCTCCCTCCTCCAATAAGATCTTTCGATTTGAAAATTTTTGGCTGGATTTTGCTGGTTGCCATTTCAGTGTTGCTAATGCCTGGAATTGTAACTCCTTAACTTCTCCTATGCACTCATTTACTCATTTTATAGCTCGAACTAAATTTAATCTTTGCAGATGGAGGAGCTCCAATATCTGTCATATTGATGAAGAGCTCAAAAATATTGAACAAGAAATCACAGCCACAAAACACGTTCACCCCAAGCCAAATGATGATTGGGGAATCACTTGGCTTAGAGCCCTACGAAATTGACATGCAGCCCTCGTCAGACAAAAAACTATTTACTGGAGTCAGTTGGCTCGAACTCAATAGCTTATAAAGGGAGATCAAAATTCAAGTGTTTTTCCATAGCTCCGTCAAGATTAGCAGGCATAAAAATAAGATGAAGTCAATCCAAGATCCCTCAGGTACTATCTTTACTGATCAAAGAGATTGAAAACTGTTTTGTCCGTCATTACAAAAATCTTTGGATGTTTTCTTCGGAATTTACAATGGATTCTATGATTAAAGCCATTCCGGATGATTTTCCTGTGTTAGGCGATGAGGATCGAGCCTCTTTGATAAGACCTATCTCTATGAGATAAGTCTTTCAAACGTTCAACTCAATGCCCCGGGGAAAAAGTCCTGGTCCCGATGGCCTTAATGTGGAATTCTACTTTTTTATTGGAATATTATTGGAAATCACCTTTTCAAAGCAATTTCCTATTTTTTTATAATACTACGCCTACGATGCCCCCTTCCTAGGGTAAAACCTTTTTCACTTTGATTCCTAAAAAAGACAACCCCATCTCAGTGATAGATTTTCGTCTAATCTCTCTCTGCAATGTGTGTTACAAAATTATAGCAAAACTTTTGGCAAATCGTTTAAAATCTGTAATGCATAATCTTATTGGCCCTGAGCAATCTATGTTTATTCTGGGGCATGGCACTTATGATAATATAATTGCAGCCCAGGAAATAGCCCATAGTCTCAAATTTGATTCCACTACCCCCTTGGATGATGTTGGAAATCGATGTTGAAAAAGCTTTTGATACTGTTGAGTGGGTAGCTATCTTTGCCACCCTTCAGAAAATGGCTTTTACTGCGATTTGGATATCTTGGATGCGCGCTACTTTGATCTCAGCTTCCTTTTCCTTTATTTTTAATGGGCATCAATCTCCTTGGATCAATAGTAGTAGAGGTGTTAGACATGGTGATCCTCTATCATCTTTACCTTTTATTCTCATCTCTCAAACTCTCTCTGCTATTCTTAAAAAGGCTTTAATTCTCAACCTTGTTCCTGGTTTTAACAATAATCTTGCTAGAAATTTCAACTACCTAATGTTCGCTAATGATATCATCTTAATCTCTTCAGCTTCCAGGAAAAATGCTAGAAATGTTCTTCTTTGCCTTAACATTTATCACAAGCTAACTAGACGAAAACCTAATACTTCCAAATCTGCTATTTATCTCCCCACCTGGTGTAATAGGAAAATTACCAATTCTATCTCTTCAATTCTTGGATTTAGAATTGGAAATTTCCCCTTTACTTACCTTGGTGCTCCAATTTCTCCCAAAAGGCTACTTATAAATCATTTGAACTTCCTTCTTAATAAAGTCCAATCGGCTATTCATTCCTGGAATCATTCATAGCTTTCTTTAGCCGGTCGCATTGTCCTAATCAATAGCACCATCTTTGCCATTCCTAACTATATCCTTTCAGTCATGCACCTTCCAAATTCTATCCTAGACTCTATTTCCAAACTCGCTAGGAACTTTCCTGGGATTATGGTGCCAATAATAGTGGTTTCCACTCTGTTGGTTGGGCCCTTAATACACAAAAAAAAATCTGAGGAGGGGGAGGGGGGGCTTAGAATTATAAATCTTATACTTGTTAGACACTTTCTTATGGACAAAAACAGTTTTGTTATCCTTAATTCAGAGAATAAGATTTGGGTGGATATTTTTAAAGATAAGCATTGTGATTGGCATCCTTGGAATTTTTCCATGCATGCTTATGCTTCTTGGTTCTTCAAATCTATTTGCAAAACCACTGATTTCATCAAAACCAATTTGAAGATCTTCTCTTCAAACACAGATAGCCTAGATTGGTGGAAAGACCCCTGGATTTTGAACTTCCTATCTCTCATAAGCCCACTTTCTTAAACATGGATGTCAATCTTGAAAATTTTCACTTTAAAGACTTTGTTGCAAACAACTCTCTTAGCACTGATTTTCTGAGAAATATCTTTTGTAACTCTGTGGATCTTAATGCAATTTCAAATCTCAATCTTATGGATGCAAATGATAAATTGTGGGTCTGGGCCTCTCCTACTCATAAGGCTACTATTTCTTCTACTGTTCATGATCACATCAATTCTTTTTATGATTCAATGGATACTTGGAAAGGATGGATCATATTTGGAAGCTAAATGTTATTCTCCGTATCAAAACTTTTATTTGTAGGCTAGCCCATGACAAGTTGCCCACTGGTTCCTATCTCTACAATCTTAACATTGGTACCTTTACTAGTTGTCCTTTTTGTGGTCTAGAAGAAGAAACTATGACTCATCTCATCTGGTGGTGCTCAAAAACTCTCCATTGGTAGACACAAATGCTTACATGGATGAATTTAAACCCACTTGATTTAAATTTTTATGTTCAGGTAGGTGGTTATTTTATAATGAAAGAAATAGGAGTGCTTGTAATCAACTCAAGGCTCAGATTGCAATTACTGTTTGGATCATCTGGAAGGAACTTTGTAATTATGTCTTCAAAAGAAAGCAACCAAATTTCAGCTCCATCTTATCCAGGGCTTTTAATTATTGGGAGAACCATTGCATTGCTAATGGCTGCAACATCAGAAACTTCAGGGAGCAATTTCGATCCTCTCAAACTTCTAATTCAATATTTATTTTCACCGACGCTTCTTAGAATGTGGTTTCAAAAACTGCTGGTCTTGGTTTCCTAATCATTGCTAATCCGGGATTAATTCTTCTTGTAGGATCCTTGGGGGCCACTCATTCAAATCCTTTAGATGTTGAAATTGATGCTATTTGTCTAGCCCTTCAAATTTGCAAGGATAACAACTGGCAGCCATTCAAAGTTTGATGTGATTGCCCAGGGGCCTCTTAGCTTTGCAAAAACTTTTACCCTTGCATTTGATGGAGATCAAGTAAGATGATCACAAAGTTAAAATTACTGCTGAAGGCCTTCCCAGACATCTCTGTTACCACTATTCCTAGGGAGGAAAATTCAATAGCCGACGAGTTAGCTGCTCATGGAAGACTTAATCCTCAACTCTCACTTTTTTTAGAGGCCTAGACAGACCAAACTGGATAGAAGAGCTTTGTGTTAGTCACAATCTCTTCTTTTGAATCTTTGCTGTGTTGTGTTTTCATTTTCTTTAGCTCTAAGATACCTTGCCAAACAAAAAAGCTTTTAAAGAGGACCTGAGGGAGCTCAGATGATGAGGTCCAGAATACCAGGCCGGCTACGTTCCCTGCTCTTGAAGCTCGTTAACATGGATCCCTCCGAGTTCATCAATGGCATCGCCAGCCTCTTTCTCTCTGATACCGTCGTTGTCATCAGGCAAAGGTCCAGATCGCACACCACACGAGATCTCCTATCTAGTAACCATAACCCTTCAATTTGTCTCCACTTCAGCAGTGATACCTCACCGCGTAGCACAGTTTCAATAGCGGCCTGACAGAGATGAAAATTCCCATTCTATAGTAACCTTATTTCACCGCTCACCGGGTTCACCTTTCTCCCGCAGGCCTCAAAAAGCAATGCCTGGAACAATGCTACAAAAGAAACATGATCTGGCATTGGGAGGGGGGTTTGCTCTCTGCCAAATATATATTTATATAAAGAAAGGAGGACAAATGAAGGAGAGAAGGTGACAAGGTCCCCTTGCGTATATCCCGCAAGTGCACGGGTTTGTCGAAGTAATAATCCCGGATGAGCGGGTATCGAATCCACAGGGAGTAGGGAATAAAAACACTTAATTCACTTCTTAGCTATGTGAAAGATCAATAGTGATAAGTGTGACAATGATTCAATTCTCAAAGGTAAAAGCAACAAGTAAGAGAGCACGAGTAAAGGAGGAGGTAAGGCAATCGATAAAGATGGGGTACTCGGATAATGCTCCGCCTAGGATAATTGTTTCAAGTGCAAGAACCCTCTATTATGCTTCTTAATCAATGCAATGGTGAGTCGTGGAAATCCTTAATTACAAAGTCCCAAATCTAAGCTCAACTATGCCTAACTCTATACATGTCCCGGAGGAGAGATTAGATAACCTCTCAACCTCGCACTCGCATAGAGTTGCAATGAGCTCTAGGAATTCCAAGTGATAAATCTCTTCCTAATTATAGACCTAACCCTTTGGTCCAGGTGGAAGGTCCCTAACCACGATTAAGCCCTAGATACTAAGATAACCTCAACGCTTCACTCCGTTGCACGTGCAACTAAGCCCCAGCGGAAGTTCATCCCTTAGACCATTCACTCTATTATGGCCGCAAAGAACTCGTGGAACGGAGGTAGAATCTATCACGTTGGAGGGGAAAGGGGACGCTCCTGTACCTCTCGACTCACCCTCTCAACCCTCTCCAACCTAGCTTTGTCTAACGCTCGTGGTGTGTCACTCACTCACAAGGTTACCAACGAGAACTCTCAACCCTAGTGTCACTCTAGGGGAAATGTTCATATAATCAAGCATTCAAGGTTGGAACTCACAATAAACATCAATTAATTGAAAGCATAATAAAGAGATTCAATGAAACAAATACATCCTAGGGTTCACAAATACCCAAGTACCCACTAGGGATTTAGCTCTCCATGGAGCTAAGTACAATCAAAAAAATAGAATGTAAAAGCAATGAATCCATAGAGAAAGCCCCTCGATGGTCGTGTAGATGGTCTTGTGGAGAGTCCTCTACTCGTCGTCCAAGGATTCCCTCGTCCGGTATAGGATACGCCTCGACGGAAGCTCCCCTACCAACCTTCTTCCTAAGGAATGACGATGTCGGAGCCGTAGAACCTCTCCAAAACCCTAGCCCATACCCCTCAAAACCCTAGCCGAAGACCTCTCTCAAGTTGGAGAAAAGATGGAGAAGAGAATGCTGAAATCGGGGCTGAATCGGCTTTAAATAAGGCTGGAATCGGGCGACTTCATGGGCCTGTGGATTTTTCACACGCCCATGTGGAATTTCCACACGGGCGTGGATAATTTCCACACGCCCGTGTGGATTCTCTGAATTCCTGTTTTCTCGGCCGGCTGTGAACAGTGCTACAGTACTTCGCTGCAGTGTTATGCTACAGTATCCGGCCTGAATAACTTCCCGAATCCATACTTTCATCGGGGTAACGCAAACGGGCATACGTTCACGTCATGGATCACTTGGTTCTTCAATGATAGACAAGTTGGTGGAGCTCTTGTTCTATGTGCATAAGTCGGAATGCTCGAGTGTGACTGCCCTTGTGCCCTTCCAAATGGATGTGCCAACTAGAATACGAGGAGGTTGGCACACACTCTAGCATCTTACACCCGACCTATGTCTTCGAGTTTGAATCTTAACAAGATTTCCTCCAAAATCGGTGCATTGTGATCCACATTTGCTTCTTTCCTTCAAAATCGGCCTTACAACCCCACCTGCACGAAAATAACATAAAAACACACATATTAGTGTAAAAACTCGAGAAAAGTAATGCTCAACATAAGGAATGAACGCTTCACATTCATATCGCACAAGCACTTATCAGAAGGCAACCGGTGAAAAGAGAAAAGAATGTGAAGAAGAGAGGAGAAGAAGTAGCTCATCATTTCCTCTCACTACCAACATCACCGTTGGTGTCTTTGCCTACCTCCGGTGTTGCAATTGTTGCTTGTTGCAGGCCTCTGGTGCTGCTGTTGATGCCCATCTCCTGTTGCTGCTCCTACTGAAGAGCTTGTGAAGAGGGAAAAGCTAAGAAGTTTGAAGAGATGTTGAAGATAGAGAATTATCGCTCGTCATCATCATCAAAGGCACTCATTGCCACCTTATCATAGCTGTCTGCTGTCGCCTGATGCTGTCACTGCTGCTGCTTTTATCATCGCCGCTACTGCCGCCGCCGCCGTTGTCACTACTATCTCCCTACGAGAGGGAAGAGGGAGTCTAAGAGCAGTCATATTCTATCGCAAGATTTTGAGAGCATCGATCAAATGGTTCAGGCCGGCGTTCGCTCCATCTTTGTGAAGATCCTCGTCAACGCCTATAAAGCCCGTATCCTCGTACGAGGTGCCATACGATGGTTTCCCTATGGATGGGATAGCTTCCAGGATCCTTTGTTGTGAAAAAATTGATGGCCAAAGGTGGAGCTATGTGCCAAATGTTGAGTTGCCAAGGAGCTTCAGACTAGTCATCCGCAAGGCTGTTGCATCTCAGAACCTTATGTCTCCTATTGATGAACATGCCTCTTTCATGAGATCTCACGTAGTGCTTGAGGACTTTCAATGATCTGCAGCTTGATGCTAGGATATGCTCGCAGCTTATCACAAAGTTCCTGTATCTTCTGAACCTAGGAGAGACGCTCACCAAGATTGAAGACACTGCGAAGATGAGAGAAGAAATCAAGGCAAGAGAAACTCGACCATCATCATCATCATCATCATCGTCATCATCATCATCATCATCATCATCATCCCATGGTTCAAGATCGTTTGCAGCCTCACGATCTACAAACTCTCCATCCGATTCATCTACAACCATGTTCTCATCCTACCTTAAAAATAGTCCTTCCTGGTTACTGTACAAGAATCTGTAAATTTAAGCAGCACGAATGGAGATCGAGCTGAACAATTGAAAGCATCAAACACAAGCAACACTCATGATAGATTGGAGTCTCTGTCGGTTCCTTCACAAATAATGAAACCAATGATGCCTATATCTATGAATGACGCTCTGTCACTCGCAGGAATGATCATGATGATTCAGTAAAAACCAAATGCGGCGAATCTCATGAGTCTGTTATTCATAACATGAACAAAGGAGATAATGTTGATGCCACTGTAATGGCTAGATTAAGCATTCTGAAAAGTTAGATGGAGAAAACCAATTATTCCTGCTCAGAACAACAAGGAACTAAAGAAACCATGAGAAGTCCATATTCAAGCAACACCAGCCATAATTCCGGTTTGGAGAGCCTACAAGCCAAGCTCAATGCTTTCAATGTCTTTGCCGACAGACCAAGAAATGAGATGATAAAGGAAATGTTGGAGCCAACACCGCTAGCTATGAATACAACCATTGCATCTCTAACAACTTCTGATTGTCCCGTTGTTCGAATTTCCATGCTAAAGGCAAAGGAAAAACAACAAATCTATAGCTCAAATAATGGAACAATAACCAAACTGAGTTACTGAATTTAAAGGGATAGGAAGGAATCACTAAACGAAAGGCCTATTTTTTAACTTTGCACATTGAACTCCAGATTGGTGCTTTCAGGATATGGGAGTTAGATATTTTGGCTTTTGTAATTTATTATATAAATAAAAAGAGAAATTTAACATTCATGAAACTTATATATATATATATATATATATATTGACTTCTATCAAAAAAAAAAAAGAACTAGTTCCACTATGGCGGAGATCATTGATCGCTAGAAACATGTGTCATCATCTTAAGAATCTATAGCAATTGCAAGGACGAGATTAGTTTGCTTGATGCGTTACGTGTAATGGAGCTACAAGGCGGAGCAATGTAACACCACGTGTAGGTGATAAGTAAAGATACAATAATTTTCAATGTGATGCTTCATATCTATGTCCACAATGCAAGCAAGGATTTTAAGTGGGTTTCATCTTGAACGCATATGGAAAGAAAAGCCTGCGTGAGAAGTTGAATACTTGAATGAAGTTCCTCAAACAACCTGCATGAATGGTATTTAATTTGCAAAATATATATATACATAATCATGTATAGGATGGGCCCACCATGAAAGAGACACCATGCAAATGAATAAATGATAAAGAGAAAATGGGAAAACATGTAAGGGCATGCATGCATATCCATGGGCATCATTTGTTAAAGAGCGGAATTTTCAAGAAAAGCAGGCCCCACCATGCACATGGGGATGAATATGACAAGCATGGATTTTATTTATATATGTATATAAATATCCCAATATATATATATATATATATATATATTCATCCTTAAAAAATAAAATAAAAAAAGGGTAAGAATATTCATTTTGAGGCAACTCCAAAATATTAATATGTTCAATGTCAAGACACAACGAGACATATATTTCAAGACGGCAATGAAACATACAAGATTGCCAACGAGACATGTAATGTGGTGATGAGGCATATACAGCGATATGTGATAATATATGTATAACAAAACAAAATTCAAAACCAAAGCAGTCAAGTCGAGATTCAAGATATGTAAAGAGTCAAGACTTGAAGACCCATATCAATTGACAATTAGACTCAGCAGTCTCAAGACATCAAAAGTCGAAAACCCAAAGAGTTTCATAAGTCAATATTTGAAAATCCATATAAATTGACAATTTGACTCAGCAGTCTCAAGACATCAAAAGTCGAAGACCTAAACAGTTTCATAAGTCAATATTTGAAAATTCATATAAATCGACAATTGAACTCAGCAGTGTCAAGACATCATAAGTCAAAGACCCAAAGAGTTTCCCAAGTCAAGACTTGAAGGAAGTTTCACAAGCATAAAAGCCGAAGCTTATGGAGAGTCGAAATCAAGTTTATGATTCATCAACATGGAGAATCCAGAACTTGAAATTCAAAACACATTCAATATGCAAATCAAACCCAAGATACAAAATGTCCAAGACATAAGTTCAGACACAAGTTCACAAGTTTCTAAATTATGTCCAAGATTCAAATTCTCAAAATTTAACAAAGACCATATGTCAACAAGAGTCAAAGCACGTTGTTTGGCAAAATAGTCGGAAGGAGATAAAATAGTACAATCATTGTTTACTTAGGCCCATAAGACTAAGTGGTGTCAAAATGATTGAAAATTCCTTGTACTTTCATAAATTCATATTTATTGAAATGGATGAAATTTATTGTCACAACTTGTTCTTTATTCACACTTATTTCTTAATCGGAGGTTCCTGCGACAATGTCCAGGGTAACTAACATTAAGAGCTTGCCCCTAATGGAAGTCATGAACCCATAATCTCTTGAAGTCATAAAAAAATTAAAATTTGATTTGTGATCCATTATTTTTATCCGGTCTAACCCTAATCAAAGGCTGGGTGAGAAAAAAGGAGCCCATAGGATCTCCTCACCAACAAGAGGAAGCTAGAAGACTTGGAGACTGTAACTCTATCAAGGAATTGTTCTGCTATAATTCAAAAGAAACTGCCCAAGAAACTCACTAATCCCAGCAGCTTCATCATCCCCTGTGTGATTGGGGAAGGAATGAAAGAAAATGCTTTAGTCGATTCTGGGGCCAACATAAATGTGATGCCATATAACTTGTTCTTGAAGCTAGGGTTAGAAGATCTGAGGCTAACATGAATGACCCTATAGCTTGCAGATTGGTCAGTACAAAGATCTCTAGGAGTGGTTGAGGATCTTCTTGTTAGAGTTGACAAACTTATCATTCCAGTGGACTTTGTGATTCTAGAAACAACGATGATGTTGAAGTTCCTTTGATTCTCGGCCATCTATTCCTTAACACTTCTGGTGCTTTAATTGATGTCAAGGGAAGCAAGATGACCTTGAGAGTTGGAGATGAACAAGTGGTCTTCACCCTTCTTGAAGCAATAAAAAACACACTTGATCATGATGATACTTTATATTTTACTAATAATGCCGATTTAATCATCTCTGATTGCGTGTAGGAAGTTTTGGCTCTAAATCCCTTAGACGAGTACTTGGAGGGGATCGAGATCAATGAGGTTGAAGCCAAGGCCCCCTCTCCTCCATCAACTCATCAAGTAGCCCAAATGGAGGTTAACCCTCCACCTCATGGAAATTAAAAGAAAGCTTTGAAGAGAATGGGGAGAAAATTGAATGAAAGATTAAAAAGAAGCATGAATGTCTCCACAATACCACCCAAGGAGGTAGACCGTTTATACTTCGAGAGCCAAGGTAAGTTCCAAATTTTTTCATGTCTCTCGATGAATTTTCCGAGTAACAACACTTCACCAAAGAATGGAGGTAACTCTCCGCCATATGTCCCACCATGATCAAGACATAAAATGCGTCAAGCTAATGACGTTAAACAAGGGCTTCTTGGGAGGTAACCCAAGCTTCTAAACTCTTTACATTCATGTTTTCGTATTCTTTGAGCATGTAGTGGTTCATGTTCTTAGTTAATGTCCATGTTTTAGTCATTTTGTTTTTCAATTTTACTTAACTTTTCATCCATGTTTAGAGGAGCCTACATGGAAGAAAAATGGATTGAAGACCATTTTATGACCGTGAGAGAGGGTGTAAGTCATCTAGAGAGTTCTTCCGGGCGTCCTTACGGCCGCAAGGACACCCGCAAGGCATCCAGAGACCTCTCACGGGTACCCTTGCGGCCGCAAGGGCACCCATGACCTATCCAGAGAGCTCTCATGGGTTCCCTTGTGGCTGTAAGGGCACCCGCAAGGGACATCCGAGTGGAGGCTTAAAAGAGCCCCTCACTCACCTCTTTCTCTTCACTTACACTCTCTTCTTCTTTCTCTCATATCTCCTTCATTTCTCCACGAAATCCACTCATTTTTTCTTCTCTAGATCACTCTCCTCCTCCTCTAAACTTGTTTTGTGAAGAAATTTCAAAGAATAAACACTCTTTTGGCCGTTTTAACCTTTTGAATCTCCCCATATACTCTAGGGTTAAGGTATGTTTCTCATCACTCAAACCTTGTGCTTTTCATGGTTTTTTGGGGCTGATTCTTTTGGATTTTTGCCCTATTTGGATGCTAGAACATTTGTGGAATGAAACAAAGTGGTTGTAAATTTGGTTGGCTACATTTACAAACAAAACCCTTGCAATTTTTTTTTCGGGTTTACTGTAGTACTGGGCATTTTTCACTAGTTTTCATTCCATTAAGCTTTAATTTGTTTGAAACTTGGTTAATTGGTCTTCCCTTGGTCTTGTAGGTATGAAGGTGAAGAAAGTGGATTACAAAAGAGCTCGGAGGGACCTTTTTCCTCCTCCCAATGAACCAAAGTTCATGAATGAGGACCACAAGACACGCTATGCACTTTTATCGCGAAAGGAGTTTGGCACCATTCGAAGAATAGATTGGGATGTATCGAAGATGTTAGAGTTGGATGGTATCATCTTGGAGCTCATCTCCAATGATGGGTGGGACAAAGTATTCTCCATTGAAGAACCCACCTATAAATAATTAACGCTAAAAATTTTGAGCACCATCGAGGTTGCGAAGCATTGTCCATTCACTCGCCAACCAAGTTCTAACTCCTTTCGTGCATTTGGGAAGAAGCACCGGGTTACGCAAGATTACTTGGGTGTAATTTTGGGACTCTACAATGAAGCTTACATGCTCACACCCAGATTCAAAGACCTAGCACAAGTTTTTCCTAACCCGGTGACAAGTGACAAGTATTGGGCCTCCATTGCTACTACCTCAAGGACAAGGACATTAGGCTCATATCACATGGACATTGCTATTTTTTTTTTTTTTGTCATTTATTTATGTGTTTTGATTATACTTTTGTGTTATTGTTGTAGTGTGTATTTTTGAGTTAGTTAGGGTTCCGCCCTACTTAACTTTGTTTGTTTTTAGATCCCTGCTTTTGCGCTACTATTTATTAATTTGCTTCTGGAGTTGTGATCAGTGCTTTTTGTTGCTTTCAGGGACATGGTTCAAGTCACTTCACACTCCAGGCCCTCGTCACACTGTTTTCCCTAAGTCCAAATCCGATTTTCAATTTCGTCAGTAACTGACTGGGGAAGTTTCTTTACTCCATCTTTGAGTACTTCTTGCCTATATTTCCCACCCTGTTCTGCTAACATATGCACATTGGGGACAATGTACAACTTTAGGTGTGGGGATGGAGTATTTTACTTTATTGCATGCTTGATTACCTACGATAGCTATGATTTCATCGTTAAGGACTTCCTAGCTTGGTAGAATGATAGTTGTGAGTTGTACTTTATTTGTGCTTGAATGTAGTTATGTTTCATCTTTAGTGCACCTTTATACATGTTCACGATTACTTCTACCTTGTACACTCCAACCAACCCATCATAATGATTTTGGCATTATATTGTTAAATTCTTTCTTTAATGCACTTTTAAGAGCTTTTGAGCTCCTTTATTGTTTTCTCTAGCTTAAAGAGAACTATACCAGGGGACATGAGATACAGTATGTACTTGTGAAAAAAAATGAGTCTATGATAGTATTCCTCTGTTAGTATAGCACGAATGCGTCTATGTAGACTGTATTTGAGTACGTTGGGTGGCTCTTGTGCCTAATCAACATGTGCATCCTTCAGAAAGATTGTAAAACATTTTTGTGCAGTCTACGTTAGTCGGACTCAGAAAAAAAAAGTGTGTATGTTTGTATATATGTGTGAAAGAAATAAAGTATCTCTCTTGATCCCTTAGAGCTTGCTGCGGAGTCACTTGAAAGTAAGAGTTTTATCTAGGAACCAAAGGACCCTAAACTTAGTATTGAGGGTGTCTTTAGCACTTTAATGCTATTCTCATTATGCATGGGGTGAATAGCCATCCTGGGGTAATCCAAGATGTGGAGGTCAAGGTGGTAGTCAGCACACACTCATAGGAGCACTCTAGATGAAACAGAGCTAGTATTATTTGACTATTCATTGAATAGTTCACATCTTGATTTCTGTCCATTTGTGCTTGTGGAGTCATTTACACTTGAGCTTGAGGTCATGCATTTAGCCGTTAATCTTCTTACCCCTGTTCTTCATGTTTGTTTGCTTGGGGACAAGCAAACGCTTAGGTGTCGGGACATTTGATAAACATCTAAATGTACATATTTTATAGGTAAGTATGCGCATGTTTATTGTATTTAATTGAGGATTCGATGCCTTTTTTAAGGTTTAATCATTTTATTTCGTGTTTCAGGCACAAAGGATGCCTAGGTGAGCTCAACAACAAAATTTGAGAAGAAATCAACACTGAAAATGTCAAGTTAGAGCGGGGGGCACTGTAGCAGCATTGTAGTAACCAGAAAAACAAAGATTCTGAAGAAATTCTAAGTCTGGGAATCCTCACGGGCAATCTCACGGCCGTGAAGTCAAACGCAAGGAATTCAAAAAGTGGCAGTATTGTAGCAGTTTTACTGTAGTAATACTATAGTAACTTACTGATTTTTCGGTCTGTTTTCTGAGCAACCTCATGGCTAGTATTATGACCGTGAGGCCACCTGCAAGCAAGCCTGAGGTCACCCCTTTATAAGCATTGTTAGGGTTTCTTTTGGGAGGAGAGAACCCCTTCTTAGAGCTCATCATCACCATTGTTCATCCGAGGAGGAAGGAAGGGTTTGAGGGCATTTCTACGGAGGATTTGACAAGGAGAGCTCAATTTTGAGCAAGATCCATCCTTAGGGCTTGTTTAGAGGAGGTTGAAGACAAGGGAAGCCACACCTTTGAGTGGCATCTTTGGAAGCTTCTCCGGCCTTCATTCTTTGAGGCAGTCTTTCTTATGTTTTGTTTGGTTGTTTGCATGGATTTCTTGTTGTATTTGGTGACTATGAACAACTAAACCCCAAGGTCACCGGATGTAGGTGAACCTTGGAGGTGAACTTGTGCTTGTATGGATGTTTAGTTCTATTTATTGCATTTTGGCTTGTTTATGATCCATGTTTGGTGTATTTGAATGCCTTGGTATGCATGAGAACTGTGTGTATCAATTCTTAGGTAATGCTAGGTTGCATGACCATTGCCGTATTGTTAAACTCATCAAGCTTGGATGGGATATACATATAAATACACCGTGACCATCGGGTATTTGTACTCCAACTCTAGGGTTAAGTACTAGCTTGTATTCTAACCTTAGCTTGAGAAAAAACACTATTTCCATTGCAATCGTAGAAGGATTTGGGCAGAAGATATTCTGTAGCCAATACTCATACTAGATTCGGGTCAATTGCCATGACCATCGGGTTGACCTAGTCTAGGGTTTTCTCGGTCCAATTAGCCAATTGCATGTTAGTTCCATCATCCTTCGCGCTTTAGTAGCCTCTGAGGTCTGAGGGGATCCTCATCCGTGACCCATTTCTTGCCTTGATTATCCCCCATATCTTGCCTTCATTGCTAGCATTTTATTTGCATTTTACTTTATTTTCTTGTTTTATCTCTTTCACACTCGAACTTGTTGGTTAGACAACATTGCAAAAAGGAAGTAAGAGTAGCTTCTCGGGCCCTTGGGAATATGACCCTCTCGTGTTCGCACGAGAGGTATTACTTGGTGACCTGTGCGCTTGCATATCACAACACACCAAATACCAAAATAGTTAGTCACTATCTTCAAACAATTGTGTATGACGCATGCATTGTAATATCGTGAATGCCCTAATTAATTCCAACGTCTCTTGCCAACCTCATGTAACCATTCTCTCTCAAGCTTCTTCGCAAGAGTTTTTAATCAACAATTATTTTGTCCCATTAGAATTTTTCCCATAACCAACAATTCTAACAACATGATCAGGAATAGCTCCAAATTGATCATTGCATACCACACTGGAAAAAAACTTTAAATCTAAGTCGTTACTATTAATTGCAACCAAAACTCGTTGTTTAGCTATAGATTTAATTAGAGCCTCCTCGTATGAAGGCACAATCTGAAAGCCAATAATATGGGCTGCGTGTGAGGTTGTTTTCCATTTCTTGCTAGTATCCTATGTTAATGTATAATGATAATTAGCTTTGGAGGTTAGGCCACCATTCTTGATAATATATTCGAATGTACCAATTATAAAGCTACCCTTGCAACCATGGTTACCCATGTCAAAATCCATAAGTTATTACTCAAATAGGGAAATCAACCAATGAGTGTTGAGCTGAAAGGCTTGCTCCATAGCAGATATTGCAGAAAAAGCCCAACAGGAACCAAATTAGACTTATCTCTTAACACGAGTGACAGCTTCTTCAAGCTTCCAATTCACATATTCAGCTATGTTAGTGACCTTCTCATGCTTGAACAAATCCGTGGCCACATTGCTATCAATGAAAGGAAGTGTAAAACCACCATAGATTGCTATCGACTCCTCATCGATTATGTTAGCATATCAGTTTACTCCAAGCTTAAATTTGTGATGCTTGCTTTTGAGGGACTCAATAAACCCAACGTTCTTCTTGAATGCCAGCAACCAATGATGCTCCTCTCAGGAATCTTTGCATCTTTGGCCATGCTCAATAATCCACCTCGTAAATCTATCAGCCATATATATCTCATGGCCATGAGATGCAGCCTAGTGAGGTCACTAATACTAATCGGATCTCAAGGCAGTGGTGATGTCAACATCCTTGTTTAGTAGATGACTCTGAAATGAAGCCATATCCATGATCAAAGGCCCCTTATTCTCTAGCTGAATCTTTGCCTTGAGGTCTCCAATATGATAAGCTTTTTGGTACTAGCCACAACATTGTAAATGCCTTTGGCCTCTCACCAAACGAAACATCTACCATTGGGGTCACTTTAGAGACACTAGAGGAGAAGCCTCGTGGTGGATAGATTCATCCAATATCTCTAGTTTCTTGATTTTGGGGATAGGATACATAGAATCCAGAGAGAGAGAAAGAGAGATGGCCTTATGACGATGACATCACTGAGTGTCCTCCTTGTGAACTAATTAGAGAGAGAGGTAAGGGCCTTTGGTGGTGACGTCTTCGAGTGTGCTCATAAACAAATAAGATAGATAGATGATTGAGCATGAGAGAGAAAAAGAGGATGAAGAGGGGGAAAAAAGGAGAAATCGAGGGATAGATAGACAGACAAAGAGAGATTAATTGCCTATGAGACTCAATTTTGTACCTTTGACAATGTTTGTACATCAATCATTAAATCATCTTCATACTTCTTCTAATCTGATTACATATGTGAGAAAAAGATAATTTTCTCATTCCATAATCTTGAAGTGAGGTTAAACATGAACAAATCAAATGTACACAGACACTTGTAGTGTTCTATGACTATAATACCAAAATAGCTAGTGATTATCTTCAAACAATCGAGTATGACACACGATTGCAATATCGGGAACACCCAAATTAACTCCAATATGCCTCACCAAACTCATGTAACCATTCTTCCCCCTAAGCTTCTTCCCAAGAGTTCTTAATCAACATGTATTTTGCCCCATCAAAATTTTTCTATAAACAACAATTCTATATGCATGATTACAAATATCTCCACAATGATTAGTGCATATGCCACTGGAATAAAACTTAAAAGCTAAGCTACTGCTATTAATCATAGCCAAAACTAGTTGGTTAGCTATAGCTTTAAGTAGAGCCTGCGCGTCTTAAGGCATAATCTGAAAGCCAATAATATGGGTTGCGTGTGAGGCTATTTTTCATTTCTTTCAGGTACCTTGAGTTCATGTATTGGGATAATTAGCTTCAGAGATCAAGCCACCATTCTTGATGATGTATTTAAAAGAACTAATCATAAAGCAACCATTGCAACCATGGTTCCCCATGTCACAATCCACAAGTTATTGCTCAGACAGTGAAATCAACCGATCAGTGCTAATCTTAAAGGCTTCCTCCATAGCAGCTATTGCAAAAAAAAGTCCAACAAGAACCACATCAACCTTGTCTCTTAACATGAGTGACAACTCCTTTAACCCTCAATCTACAGATTATGCCATATCAGTAACATTCTCATACTTAAACAAACCTGTGGCCATGTTGCTATCTATGGAAGAAAGTTTAAAACCATCGCGGATTGCTCTGGACTCCTCATCAGCTATGTCAACAAACTGGTTTTCCCGGAGCTTAAATTTGTGATGCTCGGCAATAAAAGGACTTAATAAACCCAATGTTCTTCTTGAAGACCTCGAAGTAATGCTTCTCCTCAAAGGCATATTTGTATCTTCGGCCATGCTCAATAATCCACCTCTCGAATTTATTGGCCATATATATCTCATGCCCACGAGATGTAGTCAAGTGAGGTCACTGGTATTGATTGAATCTCAAGGTAGCACAATGTCAACATTCTCATTTTCTATTTGACTTAAAAATGAAGCCATATCCATGATCAAAGACCCCTTAGTCTCTAGCTGGATCTTCGCTTCAAAGTCTCCAATATGATGAGCCTTTTGGCACTCGCTATAGGGTTGTAAATGCCTCGGGGCTCTTACCAAATGAAACATCTGCCATTGGGGTCACTTGAGACATACTAGTAAAGAAGCTTCGTGGTGGATCGATTCATCCAATTTCTCTAGATTCTTGATTTTTGGGACAAGTTACACAAAACTGAGAGTGAGAGAGAGAGAGAGAGAGAGAGAGAGAGAGAGAGAGGAAGTTAACTGAAGTTGTTAGAAGGTTAGCTAGATAATTTGACAACAACTATGTACTGTAGGGATAAGCTCTCTCTTGATAGATTTTGGAATGAGAAAATCATCTTTTTCTCACATAATATTAGGGACATGAATTCTATCTAATTTTTCTTCTCTTTTCTAGAGAATCAAGCATCACTTTCTTCTTTATTCCCTTCCTTATCTTTTCTTCATTCACTATTTGCTCTTGTCGTTTCAATTCTTGATCATTCTTTGTTTTCTGATCATATGGTTACTACCTCGGTCTCTTTGTTAGAGAATGCCAATTCTCCTTATTTCATCCACCATTTTGAAAATCATATATTTGTTATAGTATCACCAGTGACTAATTCTGCGAATTATACATCTTGGAGGAGATCATTCTTATTAGCAATTTTAATTCGAAATAAGCAATGGTTTCTTGATGGAACTTTGAAAAGGCCAGCTGTTGATAATCCAGATTTCTTGCCATGGAGTAGATGTAACAATTAAATAGTCAGATGGTTGTTAAGATCAATGTCTCTAACAATTGCTTCAATTGTGTTCTATATGGAAGAAGCTTTTCAAATATGGAATAAGCTAGCTCGGAGATTTCCTCACCCAGATGATGTTAGGATCTGTCACTTGCCACATCAGCTTTGTACAATTACTCAAGGTACAAACTCTGTTGATGCATACTTCACTAATTTGAATTCTATTTGGGAGGAATTAAGGAGTTTTAGGCCATTGCCACACTATCATTGTGGTAGTTGTAATAACAATTGTTTTCAGCAGTATGTCGATAGAGAGGAGAAGAATTATGTGTTCAAATTTTAAAATAGCCTTAATGAATCTTATCAAGGTCTAAGAACACAAATAATCTTGATGAAACCTTTTCCTACTTTAGATCAGGTTTATAATATTGTGTTGAGAGGAAAGACACAGAAAAGGTTGCAAACGTTGACTCCATTGACACCAAATGTATTTGCTATGGCAGTAAAGAAAAGTAAATCAGATCATACCTATTCACATTGTGGGAAAGTTAGTCATAAAAAGGATAATTGCTTTCGAATCATTGAATTTCCTCTTAATTTCAAGTTTGCAAGATCAAAAGCAAAGGTATCTGGTGGTTAACAAAGGATTACTGTGAATTTGGTTAGTCAATCAAAAATTCCGAAGATGAAGTTCCTGTGGAGGATAGCTCTAATATATGACAGTAATCCCTTTCCTCATTTAATGATTCATTGATTGTAGACACTAGGGCATCTCATCACATCATTTGTTCATCTCATTATTTTTCCTTTCCTCATCCAATCAAAAATTGTTATGTTCATTTACCTACAGGTGCACAAGCCCAAGTTACAAATATAGGTTTGGTGTCACTTTTTCCTAATTGTGTTCTACCTAATGTGTAACTTGTTCCTAGTTTTACTTTAAATCTTCTTTCTGTAGTAAGTTGATTGATAATCTAGCTCACACTCTTTCATTTCATTGTGATCAATGTCTTGTTAAGGACCTTTCATCTCATATGAGGATTGGCTTGGCTAAAAAGGTCCATGGTCAGTATCTTCTACAACAAGGGTCATTTATTTCTTCTTTTCCCAATGTTACTTGTTCAGTTTTTCTAGAGAGATGGCATTGTCATCTAGGCCATCCTTCATTAGAAAGAATTAAACATATTCCTTGTATCTCAATAGATGAGTATTCTTCTAGTCCTTGTATGGTCTGTCCAAAAGCCAAGTTTAAAAAAAAAATCATTTTTTTTCTAGTCCTTGTATGTATCCAATACTTTTGTTGTCTTTGAAACAATGCGTATAGATGTTTGGGGACCTTATTCTACTACTGATCTATATGGGAATCATTATTTTTTAACTTTAGTAGATGATTATTCTAAAAGTACCTAGGTTTATCTTCTCAAAAATAAGTCTCAAGCATCATAAGTGGTCTAACAGTTTTATCATATGATATTAACTCAATTTCAGCAGAAGATTAAGGTCATAGGAACTGATAATGCTCTTGAATTTCGTATTCCTACTTTTTATGCTTATGATGGCATCATGCATCAAAATACTTGTGTTTACCTCCCCAGCAGAATGGGGTGAAGAAAGGAAGCATCAACATTTGTTAAATGTTGGTAGAGACTTGCTTTTCCAAGCATATATGCCTTTGAAATTTTGGGGAAATACGGTTTTGACTACTGCATACCTTATCAATAGAGTTCCAACCCATTCTCTCCATAATAAGACTCCTTATGAAATTCATTTTCATAAATCTCCTACCTATAATCGTCTGAGTCATTGGGTCCTTGTGTTTTGCATCTACTATTCCTGCAAAGAAAGAAATTCGATAGTAGAGCTAAATCTTGCGTCTTCATAGGTTATCCCCTAAGAGTTAAAGGCTTCAAAATGTATGATTTAGAAACCAATGCTGTGTTCATTTATAGAGATGTTCAATTCTATGAACATCTTTTTTCTTTTTCATCATTCTTTCTCACATCAGCTTTCATCCATTTCATTCAATTTTTTTAAGTCTTATTCTACCTCAGTTCTCTACATCTTATGATTTATATGTAGAGCATTTGTATCGTACATCACAACATGACACTTCATTCTCTCTACCTACCAACATTTCTTCCCCATTACAAACTTCCATTACTCATATATCTTCTATAGAACCAGTTGCTGTTAAAAGAAGCCATATAATAACCACTGGACTTGCATATTCATATGACTACCATTATGATCTTCCTTCCACAATTCATGGTTCTACAGCATATCCCATTCAACATTATCATACCCTTGATCGACTTTCATCATGATACCGAACCTTTGCCTTCAACATTTCCACCATATCTGAACTAACCACCTATGACCAGCCTATAAAGATTGATCATTGGAAACTAGCAATGAAAGAAGAATTGGCTGCCTTAGGCGCTAATCAAATTTCGTAGCACATACAATTTGTTCTAAATGGATATTCAAGGTCAAATTTAATGCAGATGGTACTATAGAAAGATAAAAAGCCAGGTTGGTGGCCAATTGACTACACTGAGATATTTAATCCAATAGCTAAACACACTACTGTCAAGTTCTTCCTAGCTTCAGCTGCCTTTAATGGATGGTTCTTAGCTCAATTGGGTGTCAACAAAGTTGTTCTAAATGGTGACTTGGTTGAAGATGTTTATATGGAGCTTCCTCAAGGTTTCCAACTTCAGGAGGAGAGGGTAAATAAATCTGGGAAAAGCTGACATTACGACAAGTAGAATGAAAAGTTGACTAGTTGTTTGGTTGCTAATGGGTTTATTCAGTCTAAGTTTGGTTGAAAATTGTTTTGTTGTTGTTTTAGTGTATGTGGATGATATTGCTATTGCGGGTTCTAATTAGCAAGTTATTGAAGAATTTAAGGACATGCTGAAAATAAACTTTAAGCTGAGAGATACTGGTAATTTAAAATAGTTTATAGGCTTGGAAGTGGCTCGAAGTTGGAAAGGGATTTGAATTTTTTAGGGAAAATATACTTTAGATTTATTGCAAGAATGTGGGGTTTTCGGATCAAAACCAAGAATTATACCTATTGAGGTTAATCATAAGCTGGCCAACATCGAAGAATGTTTTCCTAAAGACCCTATAGTATATAGACAATTGATTGGGAAGTTAATATACTTAAATCTTACTAGGCTTGATATACGTTTTGTGGTTCACATTTTATCTCAATACATGGAGAGACCAGCTAAAGTGTTGACGATTTGCAGATGAAGAACCAGAAAGATTAGATATCAATCTGAAATCGAAACCATAAAAGCACAACTAGAGAAGAAACACAAACTGTAACAAACACCCAGCATTCACACATTCGCACACACATCATTTCTCACCTACCAACACTACAAAACAAAGGATAATAAATAAAGTAAAGACCCTGAAAATACTATAATGCCCTTAACTTAACCCAGACAACCATCAGCATGCCTTGAACTAAAGCTGCATCTCAGGATCCATTCATCTCAGCCATTCATTGCTTCGTACTCTCTCTTCTTCACAACAAAACAGTAATCCACAAAAAAACTTCAGTAACCCATATGATACACTAACATCCTTGTTATAAAACTGAACTTCAGAACATAAAACTAAAGAACTTCAGAGCTTCAATCAATCAACATAAAGCTCATCTGAATGCAACATTTAATGTGCTTAAATATTTGAAGTCCTCTCTGGGTCAAGGAGTATTATTTTCTTCAAACTCAAGTATGCAGCTGAAAATATTTGTTGATAGTGACTAGGGTGCATGTAAGGATACAAGAAGATCATTTACAGGTTTTTGTGCTTTTCTTGGAGATTCTATGATAAGATGGAAATTGAACAAGTAAACTGTGGTATCAATTTAATAGAGGCTGAATATCTAACAATGGCAATGGCAGCTTGTGAAGTAATTTGGATAAAATCATTACTTAAAGATCTTGGATTTGATCATAAACAACCTATTGATTTGTTTTGTGATATATGTCTGCCATACATATTTCGAATAATCCTATTTTTCATGAAAGGATGAAGCACATAGAGATGGATTGTCAATTTATCAGAAGAAGCTTGTAGCTAGAGTTATAAGCCAAAGTATTTGATATGACCATATTTCCCACAATGGAAGCACTGAACACCTTGATAAGAACCTCTTCCATCTCCTTGATTTGTTGTTGTTCTATGAGATTGCCTTTGACCACCTCTTCCATACTGTTGTTCTAGTTGAACATAACTCTGGGAATCAAATCTATATCCTCTTGGAACATCAAAATTACTTCTTGTATTATCCATACCTCCTCTCCACCAACATCATATCCTCTTCCTCTACCTCTGAAACCTCTACCTCTGCCTCTTGCATACCCTCTTCCTCTATAAAAATCAGATGACCAATTTTCATTTTCTTGAGGACTCCCACTGCTTGTAGATGCCTCTCCTTTCACATAAAGAACTTTGTCTATTGATTGATCTACAAATCCTGTGCATTACCTTGCTTCATATGTACAGGCGCCACCTGACTCATTTAAGGACAAGTTATCAATATCTCTAGCTTCTTCTATAAAGTATACATTATCATATTTTGATGGTTAAGCTTCTCACATCATCTTGGAAACAACTTGCTTCTCTTCTAACTCATAGCCAGCCCTTTAATTTGATTCACAAGGTAATAACCAGCATACATATTGTTGTACTCCTTCATCTTCTCTCATTTGCCAAAACTTCAAATTTGTCTAAGAGTTTGTCTTTTCATAGAAACAATTGGAAGATCAAAGTACTCAGATTGAATATACTCCATGCTTTTTGTACTTGTGAATCTCTGTCACAGTCAGTGAGTTATCATCCACAGTTGTTGAAGAAGATATGAAGCTTTAGCATGCATCATTGCTACTCTTCAATTTTTCGTCATTTTCTCTTTGAGCACCTTGTATATATTTTGAGATCTAAATGGGGTCTTCATTTTTGCACTCCAGCTATCATAATTTTCTCCTCTAAAAGAAGAGGCAAAGCTGCTGAACTATATGCTCGAGGGGTTAGAGGATAAAACGCAAGAGCATACCCTCTTTAAGTTTACACTAACCTCAAGAAAATATCAAGCTGCTTGGTGCAGCTCGCTCAACACCACATACACACTTTTACTCTAAAAGCTGGAAGGAACACTACCACTGTTGACGATTTGCAGATGAAGAACCGGGAAAGATTGAGATATCAATCGTGAAATCGAAACCATAAAAAGCTTACAACTAGAGAAAACACAAAAGCGGTAACAAACACCGCAGTGACACGTGCGCATTCACACACACATCATTTCTCACCTGCAACACTGACACACACAAGGATAATAAATAAAAGTAAAGACCACGAAAATACTATAATCTGCCCTTAACTTAACACTGGGACAACCATCGGCATGCTGCTGTACTAAAATGCTGCATCTAAAGGGATCCATTAAATCTCAGACCATTCATTGGCACCTTCCAGTACTCTCTCTTCTTCACAACAAAGCGAGAAAATCCACAAAGAAAACTTCGAAAGTAGCCATATGATACACTAACATCCTTGTTATAAAACTGAACTTCGGAACATAAAACCTTAAAGAACTTGAGGCTTCAGTCAATTAACATAAAAGCTCATTCTGGAGACGCAAGCATTTATTAATATGTGCTTAAATATTTGAAGTCCTCTGCGGGTCAAGGGTGTATTGTTTGCTTCAAGCTCGGTATCGTCTGGTTGATATTTGATGAGTAGTGGTAAAGTTGGATGTAAGGATACAAGAAGATCATTTATAGGTTTTTGTGCTTTTCTAGGAGATTCTATGATAAGATGGAAATTGAAGAAGTAAACTGTGGTATCAATTTAACTTAGAGCTGAATGATATCTAACAATGGCAATGGCAGCTGCGAAAGTAATTTGGATAAATTCGTTACTCAAAGATCTTTGGATTTGATCATATAAAACAACCACATTGATTTGCATGTGATATATGTCTGCCATACATATTTTGAATAATCATTATCATGAGGGTGAAAGCACATAGAGATGGATTGTCATTTTATCGAGGAGAGAGAGCTTGTGGCGCTCGAGTTATAAGCCAAAGTATTTGAAGACTCAAGAACAACTTGCTAATTTGTTCACAAAAGCTTTGAATCCAAGCCATTTTAATTCTCTTCTTAGCAAGATGAGTATAATTAACATATATGCCCATCTTGAGGTGGAGTGTGAGAAGTGCTAAGTTTATTACACATATGCATATTAATTTGTAATGCTCTTCTTAGCAAGATGAGTATAATTAACATATATGCCCATCTTGAGGGGGAGTGTGAGAAGTGCTAAGTTTATTACACATATGCATATTAATTTGTAATGTTGTTATGTATTTGTTAGTGAGTTAATTGAAGTTATTAGATGGTTAGCTAGATAATTTGACAGCAACTATGTATAGCAGGGATAGGCTCTCTCTTGATAGATTTTAGAATGAGAAAGTCATCTTTTTCTCACAATCTTCATCAAAGAGTTGACTATCATCTTCTACCAACTCAAGGTCTTTGTCAACTATCCTACATAAGCCTTCAGAAAAAAAAAGTACATCTTCCCTTCCTAAGACCTAGTGTTCCCCTCCAAATATAAGCATAATAGAGTGGGGAAACACATGGTTCTCTCCTGCAAGGAATGCCATCTTTTCCTTGTTATTCTGATATGAAATCTCCAAGCTTTAATGTTGAAATCGAGCTCTAACACTCGAAGATTCAAGAAGGAATGCCAGACTGAAATTTTAGAAATTGAGTTACAGATGCAGAGCTCTTAAACCAAAACTCAAAAGCTACAATCCCTTTATCATTCTCTAATATTTGGTCAAGTTGTTGCCCTCCTTTTAATACAAAAACAGTGTCTCTTATCTATTACAAGATATACATATATCCCAAGATAGCTTGAATAGTGGCTAAGCTAAATTATAACTCAAAACATAACATTTAAAGGCTACAGCAGATCTTACAGCTTCTACTACATAGTGGGTTAGTGTGAATGTTCTTTGCAGTAATGAAACTTGAACTCTAAGTTTGAACTGGTAGATAGTGGATAGAAATATGTTAGGAAATGGATTAACTACCAACAGTCATTTTCGCATAGTATCATAAATTAGTATGATGAATTCAAATCAAGTAATATAAAGACAATATTTTTGAAAGTTTCTCTCTTTGTCCTTAATGAAAATCCCTCTGCTATTATATAAAAATTTTACGTCTTCAACCAAAAAAAAATGTGATTAAAAATTTTATTTAGTTTCATCATTCAATGATATAATGTAAGAAATGCAGACATAGGCATTAATATTTTTGGTTTCCAAATTCATGTTGAAAACTAATTAAATGGCAATATTTGATCTTGTAGTGCTTTGATTTCCAGCAACAAGATCATCTGATCAAGCATTGGCTACTGAATTATTTCTTCTCCTTTGTTCCAACCAAAGCATTTTTAAATAGATTTTAATCATATAGTCATGCTAAAAAATTTTGAAGGAAAAGTTATTTGCATATTTATAATGTAGATCAAGCGTACGTTTCACTCGTACTAGATAGGAAAAGAAGTTTTTCATGCTAATTGAATACAAATGGAGCTGTTGATAAGTTTGAAGATCAAGAAATTAGCTTCATTTCATACAAAATAAGATAAAAAGTGAATAAATTTCATATTGTATGAGGCATAATGTAGCACCTTTAAATACTAATTTCATTTAATAAATGCAAACATATTCTTTCAAGATATAGTATTAGGGCCTTCCACTAAAACCAAATGTCATTGTGTGAAATAAAATTCTAGTTAACATGAGCATAGGAAATTTTTTAGCTAAACAAATGCAAGGAAATTTGAGGCTGGGAGATAAATGCACTAAACTCATTCATTGGTGTACATTTTTTTTTCTCAAGACATGAAGTAAAGTAGAAAATCTCAAAATCAGGGATTTGAAAATGCATAAGAGCAATAAAATAACTTGCCACGTGATCTCACAAAACCCATAAATAAACATTATTAACAAAAATCAGATGACATTCCATGACATAAACTAAATCCATTTTGATTGCACAACAAAAACAGAAAGAAGAATACATAGGTACATACAAACACAAAATAGAAAACCTAGAAATATCTCACAATTTAAAAGATCACTCTGTAAAAAGTTCTTTTCTCAACTAATTTCATAGAAGTCCGAACAAATAAACGTATCATATTCCAACCTATCAAAAAATCACAGAGCACATGATCAAGAACCATAGATCAAGCATCAAAAAGTGAAATTAGTTGCCACCATAATTCTTTTAAAGTTTTTTTGTTTTTATAAAATGTTTTTTTAATAAATAGAACACTAAGGCCAATTTATTGTATTAAAGGAAGATCTATAAAGGAAAGGAGAAAAAACAAACAACTATAAACCAACATATCCAACACGGAAAGAAAAAAGACTTAACAAAAATTATAATCGTCAGTAACAAAAGACTTCATGATCCACTTAGGGAGGTTCTGGCTTGGTGAAATAAAGAAGTATTATGCAAGCTGGACCCATGCATAGCAAGCTTGGAAGTGGCACCAATTTTGCATTTGGGAATCGCATGAATCCTAGAATTACCAGCTAAAATGATGAGATTGTGAATAGTATTGACATAATGATTGGATCTCCAATCATTTAGATAGTAGCCAGCTATGATGGTAGCAAGAAGCTCATAAAAGAGATGAAGATATGCTGAACTGAAAGGTTATTATTGCTAATGCTGTTTAGAGCCACTTCTAAAGCATTGGCTTCTGCATCCATTTTAGAAGAAGCCAGAATAGGACTGCAGCCCATCAAAAAGATCGATAGTTTTGAATTTGAAACAAAGAAACCAGCTCCACCTTCAACGTTTTCATCATGCCAAACTATAGTAATAAAAATAAATCGACCATCAGAAGTGGGAAAATTGGAGATGAACAGATTCTTACCAGGTTGAGGCATAGCAGAAGAGGAGAATTCCTTAGCATGAGCAACAACTTTAGAGTAAATGATGCAATAAAAATAAATGGGCCATCAGAAGTGGAAAAATTGGAGATGAACAGATTCTTACCAGGTTGAGGCATAGCAGAAGAGGAGAATTCCTTAGAATGAGCGACAACTTTAAAGGAAATGATTTTATAATTGGACACTTCATTTTTGGAAATGTAATTACATTTCGCTTTCCTGATAAACCAAGCAGTGGTGGTGGAAACTACCTAATAAAGGCGGGATAACAACCTTGTGAAAGTTGAAGCCAATAACCAGAAAGTGAATTCATGAGAAAAAGACAAGCTTTCCCAACAATTTGATTGACCTAATTCAAGATAAGCTGAGTTTGGGACATGTATTAAACAGATGCTTAGCAATTTCCCACTTCAAACCACAAAAAACACAAGAAGTTTGAGGGCCAAGGTTCAAAGAAAACAGATAATCATAAGTTTTAGTTTTGCCTCTTAGCATCAAACAAATAAAGTGCTTAACTCTAGGAGATATCTTGAGATGCCAAAGAGTGTTCCAGCCACACCAATAGTCACCTAAAGCAACATTATGATTGAGATGAGAATAAATGATAGAAGGGAGTTTGTTATTTTGGGCCTTTGGAATTAGACTCAACTATTAATCCCTCCCATATCAATATTGTTATGCTCCAAAACCACTAGACTCAACTAATAGCCAAAAATTAGATTATGATAATGAAGATCCCATTGATCATCCAAAATTAAATCCATAATTTGCAAAGTTTACAAATCAATATCCATATTTTAAAAAGTAGGCTTTAAAGCAAGACGAATCTCAAAATACCAAGGCTCAAATAGAAAAGAAGTGTTCCCAAGATTGAAAGATTTCAGTTTTTCATAAGCCTCTAAAAAACCAGGTGCAATTGGCAGGAATAGAGTTAGTCTAAAGATTCACTTTGCCATATTTTTGATAAATAATTTCAACAAAAAAAAAATTATGGAAGTTTAGATAACCAAAAACTTTTTTAGCCATAAGAGTCAAGCTACAAAACTTAAGATTTCTGATTGAGATACTCCCCCCCCCTCCTTAGTGCGAGCAAAAGTAATGTCATGGCAATTAACCAGAAGAAACGTCTAGCAATCTTAAAATACCATCTAGAATGGACTCAAGAATAGGGTAAATGGAGAGGTAATAAAGAAGAATAGATATCATAGACAAACTAATAAGAAAAGTTTTTCTAGCCGAGGAAAGCTTGGACTATCTCCACAAGGAAAAAACCTTCTAAATTTCCTCCAGCATTGAAGAAAAGTGGGAGACATCCAATTTCCTAGGTGAATTTAAAATGGCAAGATATAAAAAGAAAAAGAGCCCATTTTAAAGTTAAGGATTTTGCAAATGTTGCTGGAAATGTTTTTGTTGAAACGATATAAGAAAATATTTCAGATTTGTAATCATTGGAATGCTAACCAGTAAGACACTCATAAATTAATAAACCAAGTTTAATGAAGCAAGTAGTTTTTCTAGAGTCAGTAGAAATAAGAATTAAATCATCAGTGTACATATGATGATTAAAATTGGAAAAAGGTTGTCGTTAAAATCTAGAATCATGTTTTGTCTCATAGCAAAGTTCAAAAGAGAAGTTAAGTTCTGAGAAACTAAAATGAACAGATACGAGGAAATAGGAACCCCTTGGAAAATACCTCCAAAAGAGGGGAACCAAGAAGTGGTGTTCTTATTAATTAAAATGGAGAAAGAGGCAGAACTAAGAAAAGTCTGAATCTAGGAAATCCATATACTAGAAAATTTCATTCTAGTAAGAGTGGTAAGAATTGCATTCCAACTCAAGGTGTTGAAGGCTTTTTCTATATCTATTTCAATTAACATCCTAGGGAGGAGAGGGGGATTCAAATCATGGTTAATAGAGTGGCCAACTTCCTGTAATGTAATAATATTGCCAAAGGAACTATGACCGAAACAAACCCACATTGCTCTTGACCAATAAGATGAGACAAAGCATGCTTAAGATGATTCGCCAAAATTTTAGAAATAATTTTTTAAGAGACGTCACAAAGCCAAATAGGGCAAAAATTAGACACAAACTTAGGATTACACTTCTTAGGAATGAGAGTAATAAATTTTTTACCCTAACTTTTGGGCATAATAGAATAATCAATGAAGTGCTGAATAGCTAGAAAGAGATGGACTCCAATGTCATCCAAAAAAAAAAAAGATGAAACTCAACATTGAGGCTTCTAGGGCCAGGCTTTTACCAAAGGGAAAAGAAAGCAGAACTTAATAAACTTCATTTTTAGTAACAGCACAAGTACGAAAACCACAATCGATATTAGAAATCATAGGTAATTCATTAGGAAGAGCAGAAACAACATTGAAAAAATTAATATTATTGGAATCGGACCATAATTGAGAAAAATGGTTCAAAAACATACGCTTAATATCTTCACGATAAGTAAATAAGTAGCATTAACACCAGGAATGTCGAAGATAGAGTTCAAATAACTAGGAAAACAAATGGAGTTATGAAAAAAAAAACTAGAGTTGTGGTCTCCGTTTTGAACCCACATGAGATGAGCCCTCTAAGCCTAATTGATGGAGTTCTCTTTGAAGAGCAAAAACCTTGTTATAGAGGGACTGCAAATAAGCATGCAAAACATCATTAGGGGCATACAAATCATCATTGGTCTTCAAAGCATTGAGATCTAATTCAGTATTGATAAGATTAGTTTCCATAGAGATCATGACATTCAATCTCCATTTAAGGAGATGAGACCTAGTTTGGGCTACTAAAAGGGTGAAAGCATGCATAGGGTTAGAGTGAGGATTGAAATTCCAAGCTTCCTTGACTGCATAAATACATCCAAGATAATCAAACTAGTAATTTTCAAATAAAAAAAAATATTTTTATGAAAATTACAAGGAAAAGCTGTAAGAAGAAGAGGAGCATGATATGAGAAAATACGCGGCAAATGCTTAACAAAATAAGAGTCAAAACAAGACTAGCCCAACGTCTCGCGAAACCCAAATGATTATCACACCAAGTAAACTTAGTACCAATGAAACCCACATCTAAAAGAGCATTCGACATAATAAAATTCGAAAATAAGAAGGCTTTGTGAACGAGAACCACTTTATGCTCATCTAAAGAAATAGCTGCATTGAAATCGCCAATAACAATCCAAGAGAGGTTAATAGAGGACATGCCATAGAGTTCATTCTAGAGAAGGAACTAATGTAAGTTCAAGTGAAATTATAGATAACGGAAAGAACCCAAGCGTCAGAGCTCCTAGGATAGATAACTAGGTGGAGCTCATACTTGGAAATGGCAACTGGAGTGTCTTGCCCTACCTGGGTCTTCCCAAAAAAATTTAAATACCTCAAGATAAACCTTGAACCATAATAGCAGTCCAATTATAAACCTGACCCAACTTTGAGCAAAAGCAATCAAGACAAGTAGAGTCAACCCTAGTTTCAATCGAGGAAAAAATAGGTAGATTGAACTTCTTAATCATTTGAAAAATATGAGTGCAAGTATCATGATTTGAAACATCCCTACAATTCCAATAGATATTTTTTATTAAGTCCATTGAAGAATAATATAAAGAGTAAGAGAAAAAGAGCAAAAATATAAGACTTCCTGGATTAAAAAAGGAAACAATACCCAGAGAAATGAGAGACATAGGATATAAACAACCCACTCTTAAGAGTGACTGCTATCTTTGTTCATCCTTCCATTTTTATAGGATGTGTCTGTGACTTGAGAGACTTTACGAACCAGTGCCTTTCTCCTAACTTCACTTTCATAATTGTCACGCTCCAACACACGGCTGAGCACATAACACCCACCCCAGAACTTTCAAACAAGGGACACAAGTCTTCCCAAACCAGAAGTCCTGCAAGGCTGCTCAGTAACCTGATCTCAAACAATTACTAAAACACTCAAAAATCAACTTTAAATAAGATAACCAAGTGAAAACATATAAGTATTTACAATTTAATATTGTACAACAATACAAAAGGAATAAATGGTTTTCAGAAATATAAAATTCACAAAACAACAGCCCTAGTGGATCCATCCTATAAATTGCCTTATACTAGTCTCAAGCTCAACAATCTTAGGGTCCTATACCTGAAAAAAAGATAAAAGAAGAAAGGCTGAGTAACTTGATTACTCAGTGAGTGGGGTGAAGGCAACTGAAAATCTCGCATATACGAACAAATATGGAAAAAGGGTTATTTATACTTTACCAAAATGGCAGTGCAAATCATAATACCATTAAATGAACAAAGTCAAATAAAAGTAGGTAGGATGGAATGTAAATATATGAATATACACATAAGATTTCAATGTAAAACTTTGCAAACAGACTTTGCAATTACTTCTCAATAAAATCTTGGAAAAACACAGCTCAAAATGTGTTTGTAAATACCATTCCAATAGTGAAACATAATATGATCTCCCAATAAGAATGTCCAAAAAGAGTAATTTGCACAAATCATAGCATTATCATAAATTAGGCAGATCAAAGTAAAATTTTTATCAAGAAAACACCATTAATCCAATAAGTTCCTAGAAACAGAGTCTCATGAAAAAAAATATGCCAAAAATCATCAATTCAATGGATAGCCTCAAGAAACCCTTCATCTCTAACCATGGCCATGGCTAGATCCGGAGCCGCCAGGATACGTGTCTCTTGGCGTTGGTTATTGGGAAGCCCATGTGGTGACCCCGGGTTTCTCAATAGAACTAAACCCTGTCAATAGCTCTATGCACCTCTTAACCAGAGGTAAACTCAGGGTTGACCACGTCTCCTCCCATCAAGTCAGACCGTGGGATCCCCACTGTAGTGTCAGACTAAAGTTCCTAGTCACCATCAAAACCACCCTATCGAGAACATCAAGACCATAGGCCACCACTTTTGTGGATATGTTCAAGACCTGTAGGTGCTCAAATAATAAAATCCATGTATATTACATACAAGAATCCTTTTCCAGAA
Source organism: Dioscorea cayenensis subsp. rotundata (assembly GCF_009730915.1). Taxonomy (NCBI): domain Eukaryota; kingdom Viridiplantae; phylum Streptophyta; class Magnoliopsida; order Dioscoreales; family Dioscoreaceae; genus Dioscorea; species Dioscorea cayenensis. The sequence goes on along the minus strand of NC_052488.1, from coordinate 2,850,273 downwards.
CAAATATTCACACATCGGGAAAGAAATCCATATCACAATAGTGTTTGCCAAAAGCAAGCTATTTGAACAAAGTTTCATAATTCTTTTAATCTCGATAACAACATAGTCATAAACATTTGCATTTTAGAAATGAAATCCATTCCTACATTCCAAAACATATTTGAGGAAACAAGGTTTTGTAAATCCAAGCAATGCACTCTTGAAAGCATTGCATCGAATTCATTTAAGATCAAAATAACAATTGCAACAGCCATAAATGATTTTGAAATTACATAACAATGATAGAAGTTAAAATGATAAATTTTGAAAGCATGAAACTATCAACATCTTACACGGAATATGAATAATAATTCAAAGGCTTGAACAAAACAAAACATTCTATATATTATAGCATTTCATATAGAAATCAACAAGAAAATATAAAAATAGTTTCAAGGAACATGATAAAATACATTGAGTAAAACAAAGTGGTAAATGAGAGTAGCTCAATCCTTCCTTAACAACATAAGTCCAATCAAGTTAAATCATCAAAGTCCCTCTATCAGATTCTAATTATAATGAAATAGCCCATAATTGTTCTCACAAACTTGAAAAGATTAAACCAAAGGACTATAAGCAAGCTTCAAATTAACATTTTCTTATAAACTTCAATTCTCATCTTCTAATTCTATTAATCCCAACAAGATGCTCTATCTCTATTATACTACCAAATCAACTTCATCACGGAAATCTTTAAATACACATCATGACTCACTAATCCCCACATTCCTTGTAATTAAAATCATTCGAAATCATTTATATAAATTCACCATAAGTATTGTCTCACCAAGATCTATAACTTTTTTATATCAAAATCAAATAAACTTCATGAGACCAAAATAATTTCACATTCACGTATAGATAATACTTCGTCTTATATAAAATTCAACATTTAACATTTCCAAGGTTTAAATTGATAGATTCGTATAATAAACCCAATATTAAATCACCTTAACATTATAGAATTCATACCAATCCAAGATTTAACTCTGGAGCAAAAATTGAAGAAAATAAGTCGGTACTACAGAGAAGCTAAAGTTCTTGCGGGATTCATGCGGCATGTGTAGTTGCCTACATACACCCAAATTAATCCCCTATTTCACTATTTACTCCTCCAAATGATCTCAAAAGCTTTCATGGAGTATGTAACCCAACCATATGCATAAAGTTCTATAAAATTCCTCTTACTCAAATAATTGTAACTTGACCAACTTTCTTTACTCAAACTACTAAATTTAGTTATGAATTCTTTTGCATTTATTTCTCTTAATAACTCATCAATTATTCTAAATTATACTTCCTCCAATGCAAGCGTACATATTTCCATCTTCCGCCATTATAAGTCCATTCACAAAGTCACCAATAAGTTCCTCTATTTCCTTCACATATACATCCCAATAAATATAAGTCCCACAACTTCCCTACAACTCAAGTTTGCCAACAAAAGCAAAGTATACAAGCTCAAAAGTGCAAAAATTTGGGCTTAAACCCCTTAGTATTACCTCATCATCATTACCCTTTTCAATGACTTAATCCTTTCCAACTTACACATCTCCATCACCTTCTTCTTTGATTTATACCATCATACACAATAACAATTCCTCTAGCCACACCTCTACTTCACTAACATATCCTTTTATCATCATTTCCCACACTTAATTGATCATTGTTCACATTAAATACTCAAGAGCATTTTATCAAACATCTTACATGCAATGACTAACTTTCTACACATCATTTCTAGCATGATACATGGATACAACCCATTTACATAAGCTATTATTCAAGTATTTTTGTTCTACCCAAAATGGGAAAATCACCCCATTTAATACATGAGATCCATATAATTATTTTGACATAGATAACAACCAATCTAACTCCCAAAAGCTTTAAACTTTAAAAAAAGAAGTTGGCAACAAGTATATTGTGTATTATGCAAACAAAGTGAACTTATGGCCAATAAATTAACAATGAGGCAAAAATATACATAACAAAACTTTTGATGTCAAAAAAATAATCAATTAAATTCAATCTTCCAATTAAACATGATATGGATTCCAACAAGACAAAACCCAAGCTTGGACCATGATCATTCCAAATCCACAACAATTCAAGCAAATGAGGCACATAAAAGCTTAAAGAGATAAATAAAGGTCCAGTTAGCCCACTCACCTTTCTTCCTCACCTCTTTCTCACTTCAATAGGTCTAGGAAAACAAAGAGATAGGAGATGAAGACCAGCCTAGGGTTAAGATAAAAAAAATAAACAAAAAAATAATTAAAACCTAAAGAAAATTAAAGGATTTGTTTACCTTTAATTGTTTGAATAACTAGAGAGGATGAATGGAGGAGAAGCTAGGGTTCTCAACTCAAGGATGAAGGTGAAATGGAAAGGACAATATGATATTTTAAACAAGTTCTCATGTTGCTACAGTAACCTTGCTATAGTACCAACTAAACTCTATAGTAACGGGCTGAAAATGCTATAGTAACTGGCCAGTTAAAGCTACAGTGTTAGACTAGTTTTAATAATATTGATCTAGAGTCATGAAATCTTTAAACTCGTTAGGTTTTGACATTTCATCATCTGAAGTCTCCGAATCACTCATATCCTAATCTAAGTTGGCCAAGGATTTCTGGTGAGGAGTGAGGGCCTCAAAGACACGATCCACCAACATCATGTGCTCTTTAGTGCAGCTTCCATGCTCCAGTTAACCCTCGGGTAACCTTGAAGACCGGATTATTGGAATGGAGGAGGGCATTTGTTGAGGGCCCTTCGATTTGGTAACTTTTAGTAATGGCTTACTGGGTGGGACTATCTTGGAACTAATAGCCTTGGAACTCTGGCCAGTAGTTAGCGTAAAGGCATTCCTTCGTGGGAAGAGTTATTTGCCATGGAAGCCATTGGATCTTCTTTGGACTCCAAGTTATTGATGGGAGCCATTGGTTTGTCTGACAAAGTATAATCTTGATCAAAAGGAGAAACCTCATCAATTATAACGAAAGGCAGCAAGGATCCCTCAAGAATAGTGTAATGGATGCAGGAAGCGAAGTGATCGTCCCGACACCTATGGCTAGGGCAACCACATACCGAGGTGTCAGGCTCACTTTGATTATATTAAGCATTGGGAATCTCACCAACACGATCGCTCCTCAACATGGGTTGTGCATATAAGGAAGGACCTCCGGCACCGCCATTGGCTAGGCAATGACATCACCAGTGAGCAACCAACATCCATGGTCCAAAATCAATGTCCAAGTTGGTAGGCAACTCTACCATCTTCCCATTTTCCATGACAGCATTTAGCCATCCTGATTCATTTCTTGCATCCAAGCTGGGAGGCGACAAGCCTGTGCTTCTATGACCGTTGGCCTTTGCTGATTCAAAAGATCAAAATAGAACGGTGGAGACCAGCAATGATTTAATGATTTCAAGAGTTTAAACCAGCTATGCTCGCCAAATCGATTTCTACACACAAGCGAGCATATTTGGACCTTGACAACAAGGTGGTATAATCATCAACTTTCGGGATATGACCGAAATGAGAGGCGATAGTTTTCAAGGAGTCACCATTTCAGAAATCAATTGGGTGGATGTGCAACTGTATCCAAATCATGGCTGTAGAGAGCTTTGAGAAAGAGAGTTCGAAGAATGTGATTAGTGAATTTCATATCATATTTAATTTACCTTCAAATTACGCTTGTCATATCTTTTAGCATTATTTGTATATGTTTCATGCTATTTGAGGTATTCTATTGTTTTTGTGCAGAAATCATAGGTTTTAGAACAACAGAAGAAGTTTTGAAGCAAAAATTGGCAAAAGAACATCAATTGCTAAGTGTTAAAGCTAAGCATGGCCTAAGCACAATCATGCTTATTGCCCATGCTTATTGCCGACCTTTGCAAGAACTGTGAAGAAATGCAAGCAGGGGCACTATTCCTAGAGCATAGGTGTGCTTTAGGGAGAGCACGACCGTGTTTTTCCAGTGCTCTCTCCCTTGATTTTCACTGGATTTCAAAAAAATATAAAGCACGGTTTCACAGCTCCTTTCACGGGCGTGCTTCTGAGGAGGACGGGCTGAGCATAACCATGCTATACTCGTGCTTTTCACTGTTTAGACACTTAGTCATTTTCCACCGAATTCTCGAGAAAAGCATGGCTTAAGCACTACCGTGCTTGGCCCAAAAAGTACTTTTTAAGCCCAAATCTAGGGCATTGCTAGGGCTTTTTGCTGGTGTTCTTCTCCAATCCACTTGGTAACAGCTTGGGGAGTTTAGGCGATCTTCATCACTAATTCAAGTGGATTTAAAGCTGAGTTCAGAGGTACATTGAGTAGTGGAGTTTAGCCATGGAAGAAGTTCCTTGGAGTGCATTTCAGAAGATTTTGATTGAAAGAGGGAGTCATGAATTGTTATTGTTTTGTACTTCTTTTCTTGTCTCAATTGTATGAACCTATGAGGGGGTAATTATTCCACGGTGCCTCAGGCTTATAAACCATGTTACTTAGTATACTTTGATTTACTTACTTTCAATGACTATGGAGTTTTATTAAATTCTTTTTGTTAAATCTTGTGTCATATAACTTGATGTGTTTGAATTACGTAGATGTAGTTGAAAAACTTGATGTGTGTTGATTACTGTAGTTGTAATTGCTTTATGTGATTGCTAAACTCGACGTGTGAGAGACCCGAAGTTACAGTTGCAAAACTCAGCATATTTGAGCACCATAGATATGACATTACTTATGAGCACACAGATAAACCCTAAAATGTACCTGATAGTCATTGGAAACAAGTCAGTACACTAATGCACTGGGAATTAGTCCGAGCATTACTTCTCATTGTTGCAACAACCCAACTTTTATGCACCTATCATTGTCCATTCTAACAAATTCAGCAATATTTCTCTTCAATTTTTCCAGTATAGAGGCAGGTTGAATGGGGGAGATAGCATAACGATGATTAACTAATGATGTGTGCACAATGTACATGTTCTTTATATCAATTTGTACATTCAGTTGGCATATATTAGAACTTTTGTGGAATTTAGTGCTAAATATAGTATGTTATGCATTAAAAGGCTTAGGGCCGTGCTTATGTGGACCCCGCCCATGATTAGAGCCTTCTTAAGTTACTAAACATGCTTACCTTCTCCTTAATCCATTATTTTAGCTTCTTGCTATGAAAAGCTTGCGAAGTGAGGAAAATATGGAAGGATTCTCGGATTCAGTCCCATCCTTGTCGGCTGGCATTAATGCCTTATCCCTTTGCCTTATCTCTACCCCTCCCTTTCTTCCTCCCACCCTTTAACCTCATTCTCCTCTCCATTGAAGCTTCAAGAGTGAAGAACCTTACTGGAGCACTATGACGGTGACAATCAAACCGGGGAGGAGCTATTCCACTTGTCATCAACCTAGAGGTATTTGCTAAAGGTTGTCCACCTTGTCCGGAAGCTAACTTCCCTTTTTCATGCATGGTTGTTGTTAGCTTATACCGATGTTTGCATGAGATTGCACCACCTTATTTCTTTGATTGTTGTGCTTATCCTTGCATGAAAACCCTCCCTTTATGCATGCTAGAACACTCTTATTTCTTTTGGAATATCATTAGTTTTTAGCCTCCAAAGTTTTACTCTTGGAACCATCTATATGTTTATACAATTATGCTTGCAACCCAAGCCTAAAACCCAAGTTTTTGCATGCCTAATGAATGTATAGTTATGTAGTTATGGCATGTGTGTTGGGCCTTGCAGATTTCTGCATTTTTGTGCATGACTTTCTAAGGCATTTATTTATTTATTTATTTTTTGTTACCATGAAAGGTAGTGAACTTGATCCCTTTCTTGAGCTTTGCATGCCTACTTGTTTGCATGAAAACAAAAGATTAGAAGCCTCTAAGATGTGGTCCGGTGTTTAGATCAACGTGCTTTTCAAACAAGGTTCATAATACTTTGTATTTGGCCATTTCTTATAGCAGGTAGTTGGTTGCATGTCATGCTTTGATTCTATAACCATCAAGTACAGTATAGATATTGATATACATATTGACTTTTTGGCAGCCTTTTGAATATAGTAGTAGTTATATATACACATATGTTGGTTCTGCAACCACAAATATGTGATAATATATATATATATATATATATATACATGCATGCATGCATTGATATGCTACTTGTGCTAGGAGACTTATTTCCATCCTTGTTTCTCTCACCTCCTGTTCTTGTTCTTGTTAATCATTCTATTTTCTTGGTTCACATGATTGTTATTACCACTAATATTAGTATTACGCTAGGTCTACTTGTAGACACTTTCAAACTGTTGTTGCTTTAATTAGGAACTTAGACATAGTTCGATGTCTTTATTATAGGACCACCGTGAAACATTTTTTTTTTGATCTCAATTGGGATTAGACTATTGCCAAATAACTAATCCCTTGAACCCTTGTATTTAAAATTTTGTTAATTTTAAATTTATTATTTATTTATTTATTGTTATTCCATTTCTTTGAAATTTTCTGAAAATTATTTGTGATTATTCATTCAAATTTATGTTGGGGAATGCCATCACATTATATTGCTTATACCTTGTTTAAATAACCCCTAGACTTAGTTGGAACATAGTATTTTTTATCTTACCAATCTTTATGCTTATTTGCTTTCCCTTATCAACAAAATTTGTATAATAATATTTTCTTTACCATCCAATCATACAACATGATGATTTGGAATTTAAAATCTTAGTCATTCAAATAGAATTAGAGGGTTGGTAGATTTTGGATAATTATTTATTCATTATTATTTTATCGTTTTCTTTATGAGATTATTAGTGGAAATTTACCTTTCATTGCTTCTTAATGTGGGAGTCTAGCAAGATTTGGAAGTTGGGAATATTTTGTGTATTTAGTATTTATTTTAATTATTTAATTGTTTTTGTTATTACATAACATTGTTTTTGGCAAAATAATTTTAAATTCTTGTTACTATTTCTTCATAATAGTAGCCAGGTTAAGATTTGGAAAAGTTGATATTTTCTTTTGCATTTAATTAATTGTTTTTATCATTCATTGTCTATTTAGTTATTGACTTTATAATATTACCTGAATTTTTGGAAGATACGTGTGAAATTTCTGCATTCTTGACTTTGGAATCCGTCTGAACATTTTGGTCTCCAAATGAACGATATGCAACCCTGTCAGTGGGGGATTAAACCCTGACCTTGTCGACAAGTAAATTTGGGAAAATGAGAGTGCAGTTTCGTACCGTGTCCGTTCGGTGAAATAATCAACGGCCACCTGGTATTCAGTCTCGGGTCACAAAGAGTAAATAAATGATTTCTGTTATTTTGGCTCAGGTCTGTCACCGAAGATAGAAAATGACCTTTGGCACTTACAGTGAATTTGGAGATATACTCTGGATTTTGTTATCTATGTTTATCCGTTGGTTTTGATAATACTTTTCGGTTCTCTTGATTGTTGTACAAATTTGATATTTGAATTTTTTTTATTTTCCGTTTGTTTTGGATTACTTACTGGGCTAGTGAGCTCATGGATTTATTTCAAATCCTTTTCAGATCAGGAGTAGTAGACCCAGGGATCTTGGAAGGCTTCCAGTAGATGTCTTCTTTGGAGTAATGTCTTATGGCTTATGTCGTTGTATCAGTTGTATTGTTGTTTAAGAACCTCCTTGTAGGTCACGCTGTATTTCATTTGCCTTGTATTCGAGTTTGGTTGTAAACTTGTACTCTTATTTGGCAATTCTGTCAGTTTATTTTCTACTCCTAGTCTATGTTTAGGTTTTGAGGCTTTACAGGTTCACTGGGCCCCACCCCGTGGGTCTGTGGCTATTTGTCAACGCACCAGGTTCGGGGCGTGACAGCTTAAATATGAGAAAGAGCCAAAAGAAGCATTTCAAACATTAAACGATGAAATTGGAGCTCTCTCGGCATCATTTACACAAGGACAAGGCAAACTGGGTGGCTTATGGGCATCTTACGGTCGTCCATACAACGATAAGACAATTCCAGAAGACCTTGCGGGCATTCTTATGCCCATAAGGTAGATTGAGAGCCAATTCGGAGGGCCTTACAGGCAAGGGTTACACCTGTAAGGATGACTGTAAGGACTATCCAAAAAAGCTTATAATTATAGCATATGCCCGTAAGGGCGGTCACCAAGAGCAGAACAGTAAAGTTTATGGTCTAGTGCTTACTGCTGTAAGCCCGACCGCAACACAATTAAAAGACCTTACGGATGGGCTTACAGCTGTAAGTCACCCCGTAAGGCTCGCGACCATATTCTTCAGCTCTCTTATAGCCTAGCCCTTAGGCTTGTAAGTAGTCGGGTATAAATAGAACTTATGATGATTTTTAGGGGATATTATATTCTATTCTTCTATTCTTTAAGGGTGATTCTTGGAAGCAAGGTTAATAAAGAAAAGTGATGAATCTCCAAAACTTAAGGAGCGATTTGGAGAGGGATTTGGATCAACATTCAAAAGGATTAAATATCGTAGCCATCAAGAGATGAATCTCCTACTACCTCTTATATTTTCTTATGTTCATTTGATTTTATTCATACACACATCATTCCATCATTTAGGCTATTTTTTGAGTCTGGAGTATTTACTATTATTCATCTCCTTCCCTATGGACTGACACTCTGCTTTATGCACACTATTATTATGTGATCGGCATATACACTTGCATCCCTATCAAGTTTTTGGCGCAATTGCCGCGGAAGGATAGTGATATTAGGAAGACTTGATTATCTGTTACTTTATCTATTTGTTTTCTTTCTTCTTTGTTATTCTTTTGCTTTTCTATGTTGTTTTCTGATTCTTTCTCTTCTATTTGATTTCAGTGTATGCCACCGAAGGGTAAAGCACCAAGATTGGCAAAAGCCGAGAATAGTGTAGAAAAAGTGCTTGGAACCATATTAAGAACAACTCTATTAAATAAACATGATCTTTGATAGTGAGTGTTGAGGGAGAGTAGTTGGACACCATGGCAGATCAAGGCAATCGGCATAGGACCCTTTCAGATTATGCTCGCCTCACTCTTGACCATTCTCAATTAAGTATATTGCACCCACCAGTTACAGCAAACAACTTTGAGCTTAAGCCTGTGTTTGTACAGATGGTTCAAAATTCAATATAGTTTCATTGATTACCGAACAAGGATCCCAACAGTTATATTGGGGGATTCCTCAAAGTATGCAACATTCTTAAAATCAACAATGGTTCCAATGATGCCATCAGACTTTATTTATTCCCATTTTTACTAAAAGAAAGAGCTAAGCAGTGGCTCCAGGCCCTTCCTAGAGCATCTATCATGACTTAGGAATAGCTTGTTGGAGTGTTCTTGGCCCATTACTTCCCTCCAGGAAGAACAACCAAGTTGCATCAAGAGATTATAACTTATGCACTGTTGGACACTAAATCATTATTTGAGGCGTGAGAGAGATTTAAAGACTTGTCAAGCAAATGTCCACATCATAACCTCCCCAAATGGATGGAAGTTCAAATTTTACATTAAGGCCTCAACCAGAGTACCCAATAGCTTATTGATTCAACAGCGGGAGGATCGCTTGGTAGTAAGACACCAGAGGCAGCCATCGAGTGGATTGAAGAATAGCTATGAACAATTATCAATGGGATTCGAGAGGCAAATCAGTAGTAAAGCCAGCTAGGATGATCAAAGTTAGTGAAGTCACGACACTAGCATCCCAGGTGGACGCTTTGAGCAAAAAGATTGATAATTAATCTACTCAAAAGTCAGCTATAGTCATGGTAAGTAACACGTGTGAGGGAGGACATGCCTTTACAGATTATTCCATTATTGGAGTGACTCACTGACCAACAGAATAAGTAGATTTCATTGGTAGTGTCTTCTGACAACAAGGGAACCCCTACAGTAGCACATATAACCCGGGATGGCGGAATCACCATAATTTCTCTTAGAGAAATCAATGGCAACAGCAGAAGCCCCTGCCAAGATTTCCTACTCACCAATAGAATGACAAGAGACTCGCATTGGATGAAGTGTTCAATCAATTTATTCAGAGTACAGATATCAAGTTTTAGTAGTTAGACAACCGATTCCAAAGCATAGAAGTATCGATGAGAAACCAGCAGGCTTCTCTTCAGAATTTGGAGAACCAAGTGGCGAAGATTGCCAAATTATTGTCCGAACGATCTCAAGAAAGCTTATTGAGTAACACTAAAGCCAATCCCCGTGAGCATCTCAAGATAACTACTCTTCGGAATGGTAAAGAAGTGGGAAATGGTAGTAAAAAGGTGATGGAGACGGAAAAGGAGCCAGAAATTGAGGTTATTGAAAGCCCAGCATGGAAAAGAGAGCCTACTCCAAATGTTGAGGAAAGAACACTACCACCGGTGAAGAAGTACATTCCCCACCTCCCTTACCTATTAAGATTGAAGAATGATCACATGGACAAACAATTCAAGAGATTTTTGGACTTGTTAAAGCAATTGCACATCAATTTACCATTTGTTGAGGCCTTATCTCAAATGACAAAGAATGCAAAGTTTCTCAAGGACCTATTAACAAATAAGAGGAAGTTTGAAAAGGTATCAGCGAACACATTGAGTGAAAGGGTTTCTGTGTTCCTTCAGAATCAGCTACCAAGGAAACAGAAAGATTTAGGGAGTTTTATTACCCCTTGTAACATTGGTGAATTGGTTAATGAAAAAACCTAGTGGATCTAGGTGCTAGTATTAATGTGATGCCTTACACCATGTTTACAAGGCTTGGACTTTGTAACCTTAAACCAACTAGGATGACGTTGCAACTAGCAGACCGCTCCATTAGACATCCTGCGGGGAATCATAGGAGATGTTTTAGTTAGTGTTAACAAATTTATTTTCCTGGTAGATTTTATGATTCTAGATGTAGATGAGGATGTTGAAGTAACCCACATTCCTAGCCACCTCCGAAGCTCTTATTGATGTTAGCAATGGTAGAATGACGCTTAGGGTTGGGGATGAGGAAGTTATGTTTGCTTTATTAAAATGCAATGAAATATCCTTCTACTTTTGATGATACTTGTTATTTTCTTGATAAGACTGATTCGATTGTTGATGAATATGTGTAGGAAATCTCAAACAAGGAGCCTTTTGAGGAGTCATGACCCTCACAGTGAATAGACCATCCCTTTGCTTACACCAACTATGACTGAGGAAAACATGAGCAAGAAGCATTGGCGTGAAGTTACTTCCCCAAAGAAAGGCGAGAGAAAACCTTTGCTAACAAGGTAACCCCCATGTCAGTCAACTACATCGGTAAATTCCCAGTTCTCTCTAACCTTAAACTTGGGCATTATTTTGAAGACATCGATTTCAGTTATGAGGAGTGCTTTTACTTTGAACCTCCATGACATCCAAGTTTCAGGTACGTCAAGCTCGTAATGTTAAATAAGCACTTCTTGGCAGGCAACTCAAGCAAGATTTTTTGTATTTTGCTTGATTTGAGTCTTTAGTTGTAGTTTTGTAGTCTAGTTTGAGTTTACAATGAATTTCTCTGCTTGTCGTGAATTTCATGTGTTGGTTGGATGCTTGTGACCCTGGACACTCATTATGTGCTTCTCAGATCTTATATGTATTTGGGCTTAACTGCAGAAAATGGAGAAAACTCCGCTCAATATTCTATAACACTTACGAACTACTTACGGCCGTAGCTGAGGCAGTAAGCCTCAATAGAGAGCTTTACGGGCATCTTACATCCTTAAGTCACCTCGTAAGGGGAATTCAGAGAGTCTTATGAGCACATTTATGTGCCGCAAGTCCTGGAGAGCATAGTTCAGAGGTTCCTTACAGGCAGCTTTGATTTTGGTCGCATGTAAAATGAGGGTTCCTTCACCGGATTTTGATCGCCGATGCCACATTCTCCTCCCATTCTCTTTTCCTCATCATCCTCTTTTATTTTTAAGTGTTTTTAACTGGATTAGGACCACCTCGGAAGCTCCTCACATGTCATTTCTCTCATTTTCCTCATCAATAAGATAACCCTCATTTTTTATAATTCTTGAGTCTATCATCTGAAATGTTGCATGAAAACGAATGTATGTTTTTTAGCATTGCTTGAATGATAGTTTAGAGACAAAATTTGTAAATTTTGGACCTCCATTATACAAGAAGGGTCCTTACAACCTAAGCCTGTGGCTTACGGCGGTAAGATCGCGGTAAAGATGACTTTCCCCGAGGCTTATAGCCTTAAGTTTTCTCGTAGACAAGCCGTAAGCACTCCTATTTTGTTTAAATTTTGTATTTTTGCATTCTAACTTTGTACTTTTCTTATGCAGGATGGTTAGGGCAAAGAAGGCAGCATCCACGTTGGGCAAGCGAGGTCAGACTAAGGCATCTACCACAGGCACGCCGGCCGAGGAGGAGATGTCTACTTGTCTAGTCCCTTCAGCCCCTATATTTTGGGAGGCTCTTTTCTGAGAGCGGTTCTCCTGCTTGAAGATGAAGTGGTTTGCTTAGTCATGTACAGTAAACTGGCCTATTCTCATACAACTAGGACTGGAGGAGGAGAACATCAAAGGGATGTTCTAGTCAGGCAACTGGAGCCAGTTCTTCTTCTACGAGAAGCAGACATGCAGAGAGAGCACCCTCGTGGTTTTATCCACGTCTGAAGTGAATAGAGGCTTCGTAGGGTTTGATAAAGCTGGCTCCATCAGATTTTAGTTGTTCGAGGAGTAGCGATGGCTTTCTTTAATGGAGTTTTTCTATTGTCAGGCTAAATGACACGGACTTCACCAGCACTCCGCAGTGCGAGCAGTTGCTGATCAATTTTTCCTCGAGCATCACTTCCAAGGGAGTTTGATAGCACTTGAACATGGAGCGGAGTTATGAGATAGACCTCACAAAGGCTCCTTCCTTACTGACCCAGCTCACATGTATGTTGACACACCCCTTGCGTGTGACCCGCAAGTGCACGGGTTTATTGAAGTAATAATACCCCGGTGAGTGGTTAGTCGAATCCACAGGGAATTATGATCAGAAACACAAAGATTGCTATTTAACAAAAGTGAAGATGAATCAATAGTGGTGTGAAAAAAATCAATATGAAAAGAACTAAAGAAAATAAGAAAAAGAGGCACAATAAAATGAGAGGAAGGCAATCGATAGAAAGTGGGGGCACTCGGACATTACTTTCCCTAGGATTATTGCTTCAAGTATAAGACGAACTATTATGTCTCCTAACTGATGCTTAATGAGTCGTGGAAATCCTAAAATATATGATCCCAAACCTAAGGTCAACCGTGACTAACTTTACAATATACCCCGGGGGAGAAATCACTCAGTCTCAACACCTCACACTATGTACAGTTGCAAGAAGCTCTAGGGATTCCAAGTGATAAACCCTATTCCCTAATATAGGTCTAACTCTTTGGTCCAGGCAAATGACCCCTAGTCACAATTAAGCCCCAGCACTAAGGATTACTTCAACGCTTAACTCTGTTGCTCGCGCAACTAAGCCCCAGCGGAGTTCCTCTCTTAGCACTTCACTCTATTGTGACCACAAAGAACCCTTGGAACATGGAGGTAGGATAAATCACACTGAAGGAGAAAGGGGACATTGCGTTACCTCTCAAATCACCCTCTCGACCCTCTCCAATCTTACTTTGTCTAACCCTTATGGTGTGTCACTCACTCACAAGGATTACCAATATAGACTCTCAAACCTAGTGTTACTCTAAGGGAGAAATCATTCAACAAGCATTCAAGATTGGAACTCAATTAAAGACATCAATTAAAGGAACATAACAAAAGGTCAATGAAACAATAGCGTCCTAGGGTTTACAAGTCAAAGTACCCTCTTTGGGTTTAGCTCTCCATGGAGCAAGATACAATCAATAATGAAATTAAAAGTAAAAACATGCAATACATAAGTAAAACCCCGTAGATGTTCGTGATGATGGTCTTGTGGAATAGCCTCATCATCTTCAAAGGTTCCCTTGTCCTAGGGCACACCTCGCCGGATCGGTGCCGATGAAAGCTCCACAATAACTCTCTTCCCAAAGAACGTGGTGTCGATAGCCGTAGAACCACTCCAAAAACCTTACCAAAGCCCCTCTAAACATGTATACCTTGGTACGATCTTTGCAGGCACATACCTCACATGGCTTATCTTAGGTATGGGCCTGATCGATCCACTCCAAGGACAGGAGATGGTTGCTGGCGCATCTCCCCTCCGCCTTGATGCCTTACTGCTAATGAGGATGATGGTGTGTCATGGCGGCTATTTCATCCTTACCCTGACTACAAAGCAGCTACCAACAAGGGGTGGTAAGGATGAGGATGATAAGTCGGATGATGAGTTTGGCAATGAGTCATCCTTCCCATCAACCACTAAACCAGCCGGGTCAACAGCAGTAGTGGCTCACTCTTGACATTGATCAGAGATTCAGGAGCTGAGGGCTACAGGACATCAGCTGCAGGAGGGCTAGCAAACTATCATTCCTACCCAAGTACGGATCGAGGCCGATCTTGGCCGTGCATTGGATCTACTCTTACGACTGATCCTTCCTCTAGCTCCAACTCCTCCTGCATCGACTCCTGCATCATCACTGCATTCAGAATTAACTCAGCTCCATCGGACGCCACTGGGCATTGGTTTTTTTGTTATTTCATTTTGTACTTCATTTTCAGACTTTGTATTCATCATTTATTGCAAGGGTTGACCTTACCTAGATTGTACTTATTTTGCTACTTTTAGTGGATTTTACTTTCTGATTTTGCTATTTTATTTTATTGATCTTTAATGTTTTCCCTTATACCTCACATGACTTATGTGCAACACCCACTATCCTTAATATTAAAGGGGATTCTCACTTGGTTAATTCTTGACCTTGAGTGACCCCCAAACTTCTAGGGCACAACAAAAGACACACTAGGCTGGTTCAAAGCTTCAATGACTTCATCTATGTGAATCGAGGAAGTAATTGTATTCCACTCCCCTCTTATTTTTGTCTACATTACCTTGTATGTTTTCTTTATACACACATTGAGAACAACGTATGAATTAAGTGTGGGGGAGGGGTTTAAGTTTCACTGTTAACTCTCTTACATGCCAAGTTTGACTTATGATGGTTCATTTGAAATGAAGAGGAGTTTCATAGTATTAGGGTGGACACTTGCGAGTTTGTTCTATTTTGAGTGCTATTTTTTTAGTGTGCACTCTATTCTTGGTTATTCACATAATTAGAGCACACAATTTCTCTATTGTAGCAACTTAGACCATGTTGGACTTATTTTAGTTTTATTCATTATACTTCTTGTGGTTGATTTGAGAGAAATTTTTTTTTTTCAAATTTGAAAGAATTTGTTTCAAAATAGAAAAGAATAAAGTTGAGATACGGAAAGAACTATCTTTATTAGAAGTGTGAAGCTACTCTCAATAAGTCGGATACTTTATATGTCCTAACGAGAGAAAGAGCTACCTCTTTAGGTGAGTGAAAGCTACTATATCTTTAATGAAAGATGAGGAAAGAGCTACCTCTTTTAAGTGTGAAAGCCACTCGTTGAACGTTCACAGGAAAGGGCTACCTTCAGAGATGTGTAAATCTACCACCTTGTGCATAAGACAGTTTTTGTGTAATTGTTTGCTTTTGAAAATCCTCTAGGTCAAAAAAAGTAAAGTAGAGAGTTGTAACGCACACAATGATAATCTTGAATAGAGTGTTCACTATTTTTTTGGGACTTGAAGTTTTTAGCATTCTTGTATTGTGGAAACCCGAATTACTTGTGAAACTCCTAAATTCTTAAGCACGCGAGGTCTTGCACTTTCTCCACTTGGTTTGTCATGTTCCATTCTGCTTGAGGACATTCAAAAGCTCATGTGTGGGGGAATTTGATGAGTGTACAATGTTCATGTATTTTATATTAATTTGTACACTTAATTGGCATGTATTAGAACCATATTGCGGAATTCAATGCTAAATATAGTATGTTGTGCATTAACAGGCTTAGTGTAGTGCTTAATGATGGTGTACAATGTTCGTGTATTTTATATATATTTGTACACTCATTTGGCATGTATTAGAACCATAATGTAGAATTTGATGCTAAATATCGTGTATTTTACATTAAAAGGCTTAGGACAGTGCTTAAAGGTGAGGGAGAGACAAAGAAAGCATTTTAGACCTAAAATGATGAAATTGGAGCTCTCTCGGCATCATTAGAAGAAGGACATGGCAAACTGTGTTGCTTAAGGGCAGCTTACAGTCAATCTTACGGCCGTAACTCTGTTCTAGAAGATATTGCGGGTATGCTTATTCCCGTAAGGGTATTCAGATTCAATTCAGATGGTCTTACGGGCAAGGCTTACGCCCATAAGGATGTCCGTAAGGACCATCCAGAGGAGCTTACAACCACATTATACGCCCGTAAAGACAGTCGCAAGAAGAAAAATAATGAAGCTTATGGGCCAGTGCTTACAGTAGTAAGCTGGACCATAATAAAATCAGAAGACCTTACAAATAGGGCTTACGACCATAAGCATTCTCGTAAGGCTCACAATAATGTTCTCCAACTCCATTATGGTCTAGTCCTTACACCCGTAAGTAGTCGGCTATAAATAAAACTTATGAGGATCTGTAAGGCATTCCTTATTCTATCTTTCTATTGTTTGGGTGTAATTCTCGGAGGCAAGGTTAAGAAAGAAAAAGGCCGAAACTCCAACACCTTAGGCAAGATTTGGAGAGAGATTTGGCTCGGCATTCAAGGGGATTTAAGGTTATAGCCATTGAGCTCAACTTGACGGCGTGTGTGGAAGCTACCTCGACGACTCTCCATCCTAGGGTTTAATAAGGGGGGTTTTTATAGATCTTATGTTTACCTCTATACTCTATCCTTTGTATCTTGAATGCTTGACCTCCATTAATCGAGAGCTAATTTGTAGATGTTTGGGCATAGTTGAACTTTGGGGTTTATGTCTATGACTTTGGTTGTTGGATTTTTAATGCTTTAATTGATTTTATAATTGCAATCACATCTATTTGAATCTAATTGCATATTTGAATGTTTGTTTTCTAACGAGGCAAAAACCCTAGCTATCATATTTGATGTGCAATGTGTAAGTAGAAATATCCACCTAGTATAGGCATGCCGTGATTAGAGGGAATTGTGAGTAGGCTTAGGTATAGAATACTTTGGAGACTTCGTATCCCTCAATTCTCCCGAGCGAGTTATTGGCAATCTTTGTGCTCTTTACAATTGTGGAGTAGATTTTAGGATAAATTACATTTCTGCTCTGTATTCGGATTAGGGATAATCTCTCTTTTTAGGTAGAGATTATCTTCTCAAGAGATTTTCATTAGCTCATATTAAGGTTTTATAGAGTATTAATGACATTGTGTGGATATCTATATCAACTATGCAATTATTCAATTACTCTTCGTCTGAGAAATCGAGGTTTAGTATAATTCTAGAAATATCTCTGTTCAGATAGAATTGCATGTTTAGATAACCATTGTCCTGTACTCAATAACTCTAGAGGGATGCTATTCCTGAACATTGCTTTATTCCTTGGTTTCTCTCCTACTATTTCCAGTATTTCTTTGTTTTTTCTTTCTCTTATTCACACATAAGCACTTCACTATTCACACTATGTTTTGGATCTAGAGTTATTACTAGTACTTACTTTTTTCCTTGTGGACTAACACTCTACTTTACTCACACTTTATTACGCGATCAGCACGTACACTTGTGTCCCTATCACTTAAAGAGAGAGAGAGAGAGAGAGAGAGAGAGAGAGAGAGAGAGAGAGAGAGACTCCAAAGAAGCATTTCAAACCTTAAATGATGAAGTTGGAGCTCTCTCGGCATCATAAGAATAAGGATAAGGTAAATTGGGTCCCTTACAGGCAGCTTACGGTCATCCTTATAGCCATAACTCAATTCCAGAAGACCTTTCGGGCATATTTATGCCCATAAGGGGATTCAGAGCCAAGTCATAGGACCTTACAGGCAAGGCTTATGCCCATAAAGACCATGCAGAGGAGCTTATGATTATAGCAGACGCCCGTAAGGGTGGTCATAAGGAGCAAAACAGTAAAGCTTACAGTCTACCGCTTACGGCCGTATGCTGGACTGCAACTCAAACAGAAGACCTTACAGACAAGGCTTACGGCCATAAGTCATCCCGTAAGACTTGCGACAATCTTCTTGAAGGCAAGGTTGAGGAAGAAAAGAGATGAATCTCCAGCACTTAAGGAGCGATTTGGAGAGGGATTTGGATCTACATTCAAGAGGATTGAAGATTATAGCCGTCAAACTCATCTTGGTGGTGTATGTGGAAGCTTCTCTAGCGATCCTTCATCCTAGGGATTGAAAAGGAGATTTTCATGGCTTTCATGTTTTCCTCCATTATTTGTATTTTGAATGCTTGGCCTTTATTAATGGAGGGCTAATTTGTAGATGTTTGGGCATAATTGAACTCTAGGGTTTATTTTCTTAACTTTGGTTGTTGGATCTTTGATGCTTCTTGATTTCTTTTTTGCAATCATATCTATTTGAGTCTAATTGTGCGATTGAGTGCTTGATTGCTAATGAGACGAAAGCTCTAGCAGTCATACTTGGTATTGCTTCATGTCAAGAAAAAATTCCCATCTAGCATAGACTTACAGCAATTCGATATGATAGTGGGTACATCTCTGGTTATGGTATCTAGGAGACTTTGTCTTCCACAATCCTTATGAGTGGATTGATGATAATTTCTGTGCTTTTTGCAATCATGTGGAAAGGATATTTGGAGAAATTTCATCTACTTAAGAGATTATCATTAGGGGTAATCTCTCTCTCAGGGGAGAAATTATCTACTCAAGAGATTATCATTAGTCCACAATAAGGTTTCATAGAGTGTTAATGCGATTATGTGGATGTCTATATCAACTTTGCACCTACAGTTACACATCGCCTGAGAAATTAGGGTTTTGTATATTTCTGGAAACCTTGCGGTTCAAATAGGATTGCCTATTTAGACAACCATTGTCCTGTGCCTCGTAACCCTAGAGGAATGCTATACCCAGACGTCGCCTTCTTCCTTGATTTCTCTCTTATTACCTCCCATATTTTCTTATGTTTATATGCTTATATAAATACACACATCATTCGATCATTTAGGCTATTTTTCGGTTCTAGAGTTATTAATAGTATTCACCCCTTTTCCTGTGAACGGACACTCTACTTTATGCACACTATTATTACGCGATCGGCATGTACACTTGTATCCCTATCAACTAAAGCGGCGATCTCTGCCCAAGAGGGCGGAGAGGGAGGGCTTGTCCCCCTGTTGCCATGGCAAATAGGAGAAAGTGATCGAAGAAAGAAAAGGATGCTCAAGAGGAGAAGGACGCTCTCACCATATAAAATGTCTTTTATAATGCATATCATTGAATTTTAAACATATAATTAAATTGTGTGAATAAATTATTTATTAATAAAAAAAGCAACATATAATTAATTTTAGTGAAATGTGTTTTTTTTTAAATGTGATATATATATATATATATATATATATATATATTATTAATGAAAGCAATAAGCTCTATATACATTAGAGGTATGTGCATGGGTCAAGAATTGATCATTTAGCCTGGAGCCTTCATCCATCTGCACGAGGTTTAAGTAACAAACCCACATCGACAATCAAAAATCTATTACCACCATTACATCCATCGAGATTCAAACTTGAAATCTCTTAATTATCTCACACTCGCTTTTAGCAATAGGTCAATACCTCTTGATGGTGAGCATGTTACTATCATTGTGATATTTATATCTATATTCAACTATAATACATGGGAAAATGTATTTTATGTAAATATATAGGTGAAAAGAAACCCAAATTAAACCATAAAAGATGTTCTGTGCAAGTATTTAGCTATTTTTCAAGGGGTGGAAAGTAAAAACTTCATGTATGCATGTATTTAGAGAAAAAATATTATACTAATTAATAGCTCATCTCTTTTGTGAAATGTTGGGTTTATTAACGGATAACTTTAATAAAAAAATAAAATAAAATAAAATAAAAACAATATATAGAAAAAATGGCATGATTATTTTATTTAATTTATAATCCAAGTGTCGTTTTCATTAGTGGAAATAAATACCTACAAACTTTGCTTGATAAATACCTTCAAGTCTAATGCCAAAAGCCCTTATAACCTAACCTTGACTGCTATGTGACACATTCTAAATGCCTAGGGCGCTAAACCTTTGCAATATATATATATATATATATATATTTGTTCACATTCCTTCTTAAGCAGTTGTTATTTGCTTCACAATCTTGGGATTAAAATATATTGTTGTCCAAGCTAGTTTAGAATGACTAACCTAATAAAAAAAAATAACATAATAAATAAATTCCCTTGAATGTTGCTTAATAGAAGTGTAAATATAGTTACTTTGAAACTTTAAATCATATCACAAATCAGAGTAGACAACCAAACAAAACTAATTAAAACACTTGATATAGACTACTGTAATTTTTAGCTAGATGTATAAATATATATAACCGCTTAAATCAATGATGATCAAACAACAATTTTAAACCAAAAATCATATAAAAAATTACTTGATAATATACATGGTCAAAAAACTACTTTAAAATTGAAATAATTAATTTTAAAAAATAGAAATTGTAAAGTTAGGAACATGATGATTCATGCATCCATTATGATAAAAAACAGTTTTATTTAGTACAAGTTCATCAGGTGTTACATCACATTAGACATTCAAACAAAGCTACTTAAATCACTCTAAATATAAAATGCTGAAGTGTGCTATCAATTATGGTGTATGGTGCATTTTGATTCTTGTATTTAAAAAAATGAATTTATAGCATGCATAAATATATATATATATATATATATTTCATTTGCATTTACTTAAAGCTAATACTGTGTTTTTTTTAAGACAGTTACTTAATATTGAGACAAATATAGTTCAATGATATGGCCTCCATACGTATGTAAAATGTAGCACATCATGCCATATTGTCAAACCTAGAAAAATTTTTTTTCTAATATTGACCACGGCATAACTTGCCTCTAAATACACGTTATGGTGGGTGTACTAAGTAAATATTAGTATGAAACATTAATATATTATCTTAATGTGACAGGTGTCCACACCAAGCATATTCAATATTCAACAATTTTAATGAACTGGATTAGAGTTTTCTTATTTTCAAATTTGATGTACAGATATGTATAAAGCTCTTATATCAATGATGAGCAAATAATAATATCAAAAACATATAAATAATAAATATACATATGTACATACAACAACCCAAAAAATGTAAATCAAGAAGACACTAATAACACAACAATCAATTTCAACAAAGCAACATGCATTTAAACAACCTTATTGTTGATGGTTTTACTCAGAACCTTTGAGTTGGCTAAAATGGTTGACTAGACAACGAAGAAGGGCTACTGTGTATGTTGCTTAGAGTTTTTTTTTTTTGGAAGAACTTCTCAAAACTGAGAAGCTGTAATTATTAACTAATAAGTAAAAGACAAAACAAAAAAACAAAGAAGACAAAGCAAACTAAACTTCACAGAAAGACAAAGAAAACAGCTAGAAGAAGACTTAAAAGGAAAAAACCAAGCTCATGAAAGGATCGCATGATCCAGTAGGGAAGCTCCCTGCCAACAAGATAAAGATTAAGATGTCGATGTTGAAATCCAAGGGCAGCCAGAGACATGGCGGGTCTCATCCAGGAGGACGGGATATTGTAAATTCTGAGATGATTGCTCAAGTCCACGAGAAAATTCAAATTTGATAGCAGTGGACGAAAACGCCAGGAGAGAGGGTGGTTGAGATTGCCAATGAAGTTCATATCAGGATGAGGACAACTGAATATGTGCATGACTGGGATTTGGAGCTCTAACGAAGTCTGCAGTGCAACTTCAATTGCCAAAATGACATCGGAGGAATTATCGTCCATCGGTTGGGACAGGCACCCTGCAAAATAAATTTTGTAATTAGCATTAGAGAAAAAAAATCCAATGGCTCTTACCTGTGTGTCATGGTTGGATATTGCATGGGTGAATAAAAAGGAATTATCAGCACTACAGAAGTTGCATAATATGAGTTTCTTGCCATATGGGTCCATATTGCTGCAGGAAAATTCCTGGACATGAGCAGATACTCTGCTAGTAATGATAGAGAAATTGGGTCTGATATTCTTGAAAATAGCGTTGCATCTAGCAAGCCAAATGAACCAGGCACTCACAGAGATGATAGCTAAGGAGCGTATAGAGTTTCTGTACTGGATGACCCAAGACCCATTGGAAAAACCTGCAGACAGGGATAAGGAAATGTTTTCTCTACAGCAGATAAAATTCCAGAAGATCTGGACTTTGTTGCAATCCCAAAATAGGTGATCAATTGTTTCCTTATGGAGACCACAGAAAATACAAGGGTTGTCCGGTCCCATATGAATGCTGTGAAGGAAAGCACAGGTGGAAAGTCTGCCTTTTAAGCATAACCAGATGAAATATTTTATGCGAGGGGCAACAGGAATGTGCCAAATAATTTTCTAGCCAATCCAATTCTCAGAAGAAGATCTTTGTAGACTGAGATAATGATAAACAGCAGCCGATATTTTAGAACAATTAGATTTAGGAAACCAGACCCATTGATTGGCACCAGATGAATCAATAGCAATTGAATTAATAGCATTAGTATTAAGCAAATTACCAAAAACAGTAATAAAGCGGCTGAAATCCCAATGATCATCTAGAGCCAGATCCGATAAAATAATTTGTCAAGATTGAGGTCCATATTAAGAAAGGTAGGTTTAAGAGCTATAGGTATATCAAACACCCAAGGATCCCAAAGAAAAGATGTTGATTCTGGAATAACAATGTGGATTTTACAATAATGTTTAATGAAGCTAGCAGAGTGACAGAGGCCCCGGAAAAACCAGGAACATTTAGCAGGAATGATGTTGTCCCAGAAATTGACTTTCCCATATTTATTAATTAAAATCTCAACCCAAATCTCATTATCAAAATTCAGATATTTGAAAATATGTTTGGCCATAAGGGAGTGCTTAGCAAGTGAGGTCTCTAATACCCAAACCCCCCTCAGATTTATCTTCAATTAAAGAGTTCCAACCAACATTATGGATGCCCTTTCCATTGCCATGTCTACTCCAAAAAAACTTCCTAACAATTTTTGTAATCTCAGATAAGATGGTGTCAGGCAAGGGATAAACAGAGAGAGTGTAAATAGGAATCGATAGAAGAGTAGTGTTGATCAGGATATTTTTTGCTGCTGGAGTAATATGAAAGTTGGCCCATTTACCAGCAGAATGCCTAACTTTATCAATCAAGGGCTGAAAGGAATGAACGGAAATCCTCTTAGGGGAAATGAGAATTCCCAGGTATTTAAAAGGAAAAGAAGCTTTAGTAAGTTCCAGGATAGAGCAAATACTTTGAGATACATGTTGATTGAACCAAGAAGGAAAGAAGATTTGAGATTTAGTGCAATTAGGTCTTTGACCAGTAAAATCAAAATAAATTGAAAGGCAATGAAGTAAATTCCTAGCTACACGACGAGAAGCATGAGTGATGAGAATCAAGTCATCTGCATACATAAGATGATTGAAATTATGCTGAAGAGCGGGGTTAAAGCCAGGAATTAAATTATTAATCAAGCTAAAATTAAGCATGTTGGTGAGAGTTTGAGACACAAGGATGAACAGATACGAGGATATAGGGTCCCCCTGCCTAATCCCTCTGGAAGAAGAAAACCAAGGAGTAGGTGTGCCATTAATCAGAAGGGAAAAAGAACTAGCATTAAGACAATTCAGAATCCAAGAAATCCAAATTGTAGGAAAATTCATTCTAGAGAGAACGGCAAGAATTGCACTCCAATTCAGGGTATCGTAAGCCTTCTCGATATGTAGTTTCATAATCATCCTGGGGGGATTTATGGTATCAGTTTCAATAGAATGGACAACTTCTTGCACAGTAATAATATTATCAGAAGAGCAACGGCCAGCCACAAAGCCCACTTGTTCTTTACCAATAAGATTAGGAATGATGTTCTGAAGACGTTTGGTAAGAATTTTGGTGACTATTTTAAAACAAACATTGCAAAGAGATATGGGTCGAAAATCCGAAACCAATTTGGGCTTATCTTTTTTGGGAACTAGTGTAATATAGGTTTTAGCCCAAGATTTAGGCATGATAGCATATTTAAAAAAATAATGAAAAGCAGCAAAGAGGGAATTACCAATATCTGGCCAAAACTTTTTGTAAAATTCAACGTTGAAACCATCAGGACCAGGAGACTTGCCTGAGGAGAGTTCGAGGAGAGCAGAATAAACTTCCTCCATAGTGACCTCCCTTATGAGATTATCGCGATCAATAGGAGAAAGGGATGGTAAGTCTGACGGGAGAGCATCAACAATGTTAATGTTGGAGTTAGGGGGGCTTTCCAGAGATGTTGATAGTAATTGAGAAAGGCCTTTTCAATGTCCTCAGGAGTGCAGAACATATTGCCATTTAGATCTTCAATCTGAGGAATGAAATTGGAATGAGAGCGAGTGGGAGCAATAGCATGTAAAAATTTTGTATTTCTGTCTCCATCCTTGATCCATAATAAACGAGCCCGCTGAGCCCATTTAATGTTACTCTGTCGCTGCAAAGCAGAAAGCTAGCATAATGCTCCATTAGAACATGATGAGAGTCGATATCAATGTCGGAAAGCTCAAGACTTTGGATTAGATTTTCAGTATGTATGATAGCGGTTTCCACATTATTAACACCAGTAAGAGTCCAAGATTTAAGTCTATTATAAGTACGAAAGAGCAGATGGCTAAAGGCATGCATTGGATTGCCGTGGGGTGTGAAATTGAAGGCTTCGCGAACTGCATCATGGCAACCCAAAAACTCAAACCAAAAGTTTTCAAATCTAAACAGTCTTTTGGAACATCTACAAAATAAATTAGCCGTTAAAAATAGAGGAGAATGATCGGAGAAAGTACGAGATAAATGCTTGAGAGTGTAGGATTTAAAAGTGTCGTTCCATTCAATATTCACCAGGCAGTGATCAAGTCTTGACCAGTGATGACCAGAGCCAAGCTAATTATTGCACCAGGTGAAGGGGGAACCGATAAACTTTAAATCCAAAAGATTATTATTATTAATGAAATCAGAAAAATAGCATGATTTTCGAAGATAATAAGAAAAGTTTCCCCCCTAATGCTCATTCCTGAAGATAACCGTATTGAAATCTCCCAAGATAAGCCAGGGGATGCCAAGGGCAGTGATTTTAGACAGCTCATTCCAAAGGAAACATTGACTATGCCAATGAAGCGAGTTATAAATAGCAGAAATAAGTATGGTTTTCGAAAGCGCAGTTGAAACAACAAGATGTAAAGCATGACGAGAGAAAGCTAGAGGAGTAACTTGACCAATGATAGTGTTCCAAAGAACAATGATACCTCCCGAGTAACCATCAGCCAAAATGGCCGCCCAACCCCAATGTTTAGGAACCTTCTTGCAAAAACGATCAACACGCTCTAAGTTAGCCCGAGTCTCAAGGAGGCAAACTACAAGAGGACTGTACTTCCTGATAATCCGAAAAACCCTAGTTGAGGTATCCTTCGCAGAGATCCCCCTGCAGTTCCAACATATGATTTTAGCGTGGTTCATGAAATATATATGAAAAAGATTAAGAATAGAGTCTTCCTATCCAGGAAATAGTGTTGAACAGAGGAGTCAGCTAAGGATGGGAGCATCCTGCTTCCATCCTTCCTTTCTTCGGTGATACTTCGGCAACATTCGTGCTTTTCCTTATAAGCGCATCTCTGCGGGCTTCTTCTTGATATTGATTCAAAGTCATGGAGTCGTCAGGACCCTTGTCATAAGACATTTCCACTTCGTCATCATCCAAAGAGTCCTCCTCTCCACTACAATCTTCCTCCATATCTCCAGTGTCTCTAGGGTCGAGAGCCAAGGCCACCCTGTTAACAATGGCGACATGAGAGCAGTTCAGAGAGTCAGGAGGATGGGGGTTGAGTGTTGGAATAGAAGAGCGAAGGATGGGAGCGGGTGAATGGGGTCTAGGCGAGGTGTGGCTTTTTCCAACGCCTTGGTAGCGATGTGGAAGGTTGTTCTGATTGATGGAGCTTGTCGGTGGGGTAGCTAGATAGGCTGTATCTCCATTAAAGGAAGTGACATGACCCGAGGAACTGTTATCGATGTGGGTGGGTGCAGTCTCAAAAGCCTCAACTGTTGGAACACTATTCGGTGGAATAGAAACCTAATGAGTGGGGTTGTC
Source organism: Dioscorea cayenensis subsp. rotundata (assembly GCF_009730915.1). Lineage (NCBI taxonomy): Eukaryota > Viridiplantae > Streptophyta > Magnoliopsida > Dioscoreales > Dioscoreaceae > Dioscorea > Dioscorea cayenensis. The sequence continues at coordinate 2,823,906 of NC_052488.1, read as the reverse complement.
AGAACTAGGGAAACTGTGCTCATCGTGAGGTACGGACAGCCGCCCTCTGTCATTGCCTCTATGCCGGCCACGTATGCCATGGGAGACAGTGCCTCGGGAGTCCGCGAACGGCTAGTTCTTCTCGACTGTAATTCTCGCAGTCACGTGAGTGTCACGAGAGACACCACCTCGACCGCGAGCACGGCCACGCCGGCGAGAAACAACAAGCCAAGGCCCATAATACGTTTCTGGCATACCAAGTTCTTGTTCCGATGGGCCAAGATTGAACGAGTTAGGGACAGGAGGCGCAGAGATGTCCATGCACTGTTCCATGCCCAAAGAGACTTGGTTATTATCCTCCACCGGCATTCGCGAAACACAAACGGGCGGAGGGTTTTCACCGGCCCTATCAGGAGGAGACAAAGTGCAGGAATTGCTTCCATGTCTGATGAGACCGCAAGTATAACAGAATGTAGACAGCCTCTCATACATGATGACAACAAAGACCCGGTGGGTGTCATCTCCAATCCAGAATCCCTTGCAGAGAGGTTTAGACAAGTCAATCTCGATGCAAACCCGAGCATACTTATATCTTACCAGTGTGGAAGTGAACTCATCAATTTTGATGAGGTTGCCGAAGTTGCTAGCGATGGTCTCCAGAGTTTCACCTTCCCAGCATTCAACCGGGAGGTTATGGAACTGGACCCATATTGCAGTTGTGTTGAGCTGCGCAAATGAAGGCTCAAAAAAAGGTTTCCATGGCGATAATTGCAATATGATTCCGTTGACTGTCCATGGCCCTTCAAGGAGAAGGCGCTTCATCACGTTCTCAGAGGAACAACGAATTAGAAGGAATCCGTTTGGCAAGTCAGAGATGAAAGCTTCACCAATTCCTGACCATTTGGCTAGAAGGGTAGGCTTGACCTGCTCAAAGGTTGGTGGCTTACCAAACAGCTTACCGTACAAGGCATACTGAAATTTCATGCGACCACGGTTGATAGCCTCATTATCCAGTCGAACAAAATTGGTCGTTGTAGCCTTAAGCTTATTCAGTAGTTGAACATTGTGAAGCGGCGATTTCTCAAAAGATTGACTGATCGAAGAGGCGATCTGGGACCAAGATTTGTTTTGAGGAACGGAATTACGAGGTTGACTCCCACTTGCCATGGCAAGGGGAGGCAGTCACACGTATCGCGAATGAGATCACGGAGGAACGCGGAGAAACTCTCAGTGGGGATTGTCACTGTTCGTTGAATGGTGAGACCAATATTTGAGAATTACCAATGTATTGAGCTGCGATTGGATGGATGAATTAAGAAGCTAAGCTAGCATTGGATGTTTACTTTTCAAAATTACCTTTTTAGCTGTTTTATTTTGTCTTTTCCTTGTTCCATTCTGGTTTTTATGTCAGTAGTTAAAGTCAACTAGTTTTTCTATATATTGTATCCAGTTTCTCATTTATAGTCAAGTCTTAATTAATATACATTAAGCTTCAGTGTCCCTTCTTCGTCTGAGTGAAGCTAAGAGTGTGAGAGCTTTGTTCTTCGCTATTGATCCTTAACACTTATTTAATCTTACATAATGAAAAAATACACAAATTAATAAATAAAAACACAACTAACAATCCATCCACCTTTTCAAAACCAACCTAAAACTATCTCCCACCCAAAAAAGAACCAGAAGAAACCACTCCATGTGGATAAGTGGAAAAATTAGTAGAAGGATCAGTGGAAGAAGGATTAGAAGAACCATGATGAGAACCCAAATCCATTGATGAATCACTTTCACACAATTGAACTACCCAGCCATCGCTCAAAACCTCATCTCCATTCAAATACTTGGTCACTTGTCTCATACTTGGCCTTGTCTCTGGCCTAGAACTACAACAAACAATGCCCAACTTCACAACCATCTCCATCTCCTCCTGATTAAACTCATCTCCAAGTTTGCCATCTACAACTTCATGCGTCTTCCCTTTCAAATAACACTCCTTCACCCAATCCAACAATATCATCTCCCTCGGTGGATAACTCATCTCAATCGGTCTTCGTCCACATGCTACTTCCAAAAGCAATGCACCGAAGGAAAACACATCGGAGCTTGCCGTCGCCTTCCCGGTCCTTGATATCTCTGGTGCCATGTACCCTACTGTTCCTACAACATGAGTTGTGTGAGGATGATCTCCGTGTTCATACAATCTTGCAAGTCCAAAGTCTCCAAATCTCCCATTCATTTCACTATCTAGTAATACATTGCTTGCTTTGATATCTCTATGAACAACTACTTGCTCCCACTCTTCATGCAAATATAGTAACCCAAGTGCTATCCCCTTGAGGATTTTGTATCTTTGATCCCATGTGAGTGTCATGTTATTCTTATGGCTTTCAAATAGGTACAAATCCAGACTCCTATTAGGCATGAATTCATAGACCAAAAGGAGGTCTTCATTCCTTTTGCACCACCCTTGAAGATGAACTAAGTGTCTATGCCTTAGCCGGCCTAAGCTCGATATCTCGGCAATGAACTCTCGCACACCTTGTTGAGAGCTATTCGATATCCTTTTCACTGCCACTTCTTCACCGGTGCCCCGGAGAACTACTTTATAAACATGACCGAAACCACCTTTTCCGAGTAGTTCTCCTTCCTTGAATCCCTTGGTGGCTTTGTATAGCTCCTTGTAAGGGAACCTATGAGGATAATACAGCTCCCAATCTTCTATTGTCTCTGCTAGTCTTGCTCTTAGCCTTAGGTACAAGATTACCGCGATTACTGTTGCCACAACAATGATTGTAATGGAGAAAGTGATGCCGATAGTTGCAGCATTGCTTAGTTTTGAGCTCGATGAGCCTCTGGTGGAAGGTTGGGGAGGGAATGGAAGCGAAGAGAGATCTAGAGCTTGCGCTTCTCCATTCACACGGAAACTCCAACCGGAGATATAATGCGAATTTGGTTGTGTGCCGGTCGAAGCAGAGAAGCCGACATACATATTTTCTTTGAAGACATCAGACAAATTGGTGGCATAAGATATCAACGGTTTCGAAGGTTTTGCAACATTCAATGAAGCTAAGGTCACGTTTAAAACCTTCAAAACACCGTCATATTCGATCCATGCATGCAAAGGATCACCCTGCAAGAAATCAAGGTTGACATCGCTGTTGGTGGTGTTGTCGTAGTAGGAAGGACTAGCAGAGGAGACCGATACGATGTTGTTGATGTTGATGCCAACATGGCTTTCACTGGTGAAGAAGCGGAAGCCACGGGCAGTGTCAAACTCGACTGCGAATATATGGTTGGAGGAGTTTCCATTGTTTTCCCTACCTGATCAAATATTATTAAATCATTCCACAAATTAACTCAGCTAAAATTCAAGTTAAAATTAGAAACAAAGCAAGATATGTGATTTTGTAGCAATACCAAAAAGGCCTAGATAAGGGCAGCAGCCGGGTGAGGGAGTGATTTTAGTAGGGGAGAAGGTGAAGGCAAGGCCGTGGCCTCCACCGGAGCTGGTGGTGGACTTGAGGATTTGAAAGACAAAAGTGGTGCTAAAGGAGATGGTTTTGTTGCCAGGAAGAAGAGAAGGAATGGAAGAAGGGAAAAAGGCACGGCCGATGACATTGGTAGATGTGTTAGTTAGTTGGAGCACACCGGAGGTGGTGACAGCGGCGGCAGCCTCCATAGTTAAGTTGGAAACTCCGGCGAAGCCATTGTAGATGAAGTTAGTACTAGTGTTTTGAGCTATGACTTTGGTGGTTATAAGAATGAGTGTTAAGGATAGTAAGAGGATGGCGGCCATGGATGAGAGCTTTGTCTCTGGTTCTCTCTATCTCTTTGTATATATATATATATAATTAATTTATCATATTTAAGGTTAATGATGTTTGATGTTTGAATTCTGAATTATATATTTATATTTGATAATTTATTTTTAAGTACTTGTGACTATTATAACCAAATGAATGCATCATCATCATCAGTATACAAGCTTTCCGGGCAATAGATTTGAAGGTTTGACCCTAGCGTAATTAGCTCTGTAAGTTGATCGACGTTGACTTTGAAAAAGAAATGTTGACTTTGAATTTGGCGGGGAATTGGGTGGAGGCAATTCAACGTAGTCTTGTGCTCCTCACACTGAACTATCAGGAGAAATTAAATTCAGACCACAACTTCTAAATGCATAAGAGGTTTTAATGATCTAAAAATCATGAAATAATTAGAATTCATATATATATATATATTATTGGGCCCTGACCAAACAACCACTTCATGAATCCGGACAAAAAAAATCACATTTTGTGTTTATGAGGAGATTCAATGCACTTGCATATGCATTTGCTTTTATTTTAGGTGTTGAAATGGAGTAAAATTTTAAAAAATAAATAAATAAAAATAAATAAAGTGACACATATAAAAAGGAACTGTAAGTGAGACATTTTCAAATATATATATATATATATATATATTGATGATAATAATTTTTTAATATTGCTTTGGATTTTTTTTTTTTGGTTAGAACCAACCCATCATCAAGACTTTGAAATACAGTACAGTTATTCAAAATTCAATTGATATATGGACACATTTTTCATTTAATAATATTATTTTATTATAATAATTTGTATTTTAGAATTACATTTTAGGTTTGAGGTTTAAAGTTTAGAGTTTATAAAATGGAACTAGCATTTCATTTAAAATTTATTGGATATACATTAAGAGAGTAAGGTTTACCGTACGTTTAGAGTTCATAATAAGAGCTTTGGGTTCTTTTAGTGTTTAGAGTAAGAAGTTAGGCTTATACTTTAGTAGATGCATAAAGACCTAATTAGGTTTAGACTTTTTGTACTTTATAATGAGTTTGGATGTATATTTCCTGGTTACAGTTTAGAGTTTAGAGAAAAAAGATTTAATATGTTTAGACTTTTAGAGTTAATAGTTAGAGTTAGGGTTTAATAGATTCTCTAAAGGGTTTAAATATGTTGTCTCGTCCTTGTTCAATCCTTAGAGCAACTTTAATGGGGGCATCCTTGCGTTCGTTGAGCGCTCACCGGAAAGGTTGCTCATTATGAGTGCTCAGCGGCAACTAAATGTTTCCACCGGTGGGACCCACCAAATATATTTTTTTAATTAAACTGTTTCATCCCAATACGTTTTAATATTTTTTTAATTACTTTTTTAAATTCAACCGTTGCATCCAACGGCTCTCTTAATTATTTTTTTTAATTTTTAAATTTTTATTTTACCTCTATTAATACACTCACATACTCAAACAAAACTTACATTCTTCTCCAATTCTTCATCTTCGAATTTCTTACTCTCAATCCCCCCCCCCATACAACCATGGATTGAAAATATCGTTCTAGATGAAGACCAACATGAACATCAAGTTGAAAAATAGCAGCCATGGAACATGGAAGATGATAATATGCAAGAAGAAAAATCAGCAATATTGTTGTAGACACTACCCTAATAGGACATTTTGGAAACAAGTGACAGAGTATTTCAATAAAAATAAGTGATCTGGTCCAAGAAGAAAAATAATTAGCCGTAAACAATATTGGTTTTGGATGCTTCCATATATTAATGAATTTAACCAGTTATACAACATATTATCAGGGGAGCATCATAGTTGATGCATTGATGATCAACTGAAGGAACATGCTCGTATTATATTTATCAGAATCGTAAGAATTATTTCATCCATGAGCATGTTTGGGTCATGTTGATGATCCAAAATGGAAAGCAAATACTTAAAAAAATGCAGAATTACCTGATCAAGAAATACACCATCAACTTCGTTCAGATTTGGTAGATCATATTTAGTACCACTTCGAAGCAAATGAAGACGAAAATTAGTGTTTTATATCTTTTATTAAGAGTTTAGTTATGTAATATTTTTAGTGTTTTTCAATTTAAATAAATTGTTTTTTTATTTCTTTATCATTTTGATAAATTATTCGTTATTTTTTATCATCCACAAATTAATTAAATTTGCCCAAAATAATATAATAATTTATTATTATTCATATATTTTATTATTTTAAATACTTATTTTGAAATTTAATTTTTGTAAATATATAATACAATAATTTTTATTAATTATATTTAAGATTTTATTAAATAAATGTGTTTTAATGAAATATATAAATGTAATAGTTAATAAGTCGAATGAAATGATTATGGGCCCCATTTTATAGTATAACAATTAATTATGAAAATAGTTTAATGGGTAGTAGTTTAATGGGTTGATTGTAGGTCCCATTTTATAGTATAAATATTATGGGAGATAGTTTAATGAGTTGATGAGGTGGCATGGCTATCAAACTCTAAAATGGTCTAACGATTGAAGATACCCTTATTTTAATTAGTTTGAGGATTATATTTTGTTGGATATGATCCGAGTACATTTAGATCTCAACCTTAATCTAATTATTATGCACTTTATATAACATTCATATTTGATCAAAGGTGTTGAGTTCTGGACAAGATTTAAGATAAAGTACTTCTAATTTAATTAATTATATTTTTTAATAATATTTATACTTTAGTATTTTCTAAATCATGTATCTGAAAGAAATACTAAAATTGTTCTTTTGTTATGAATTAATGTTTTCGAAAAATATGCTCCTTATATATTGATTTAAAAAAATGTAAAAGGAATTAGAATTTTTTGAAATGCTTTGCATAAATCTACGTTTTTAACATGTTATAATTCCAAATATTAACTTGTGAACTATTTATGTTTTATTTCAAGTTTGTATTTGTGAATATTCAATTTGACAAGAATGTGTGTGTGTTTTTACATTTTATCTTTGCATATATCTATATTGTGAATCTTACCAATGGTTTAAGTATTGGTTGTATTGACATGGTTATGTGTAAGAAGTTATCAATAAATCAATAACAGACGATATGATGTATGAATTATGTGGAACTACTAGGTTAAATGTTGTCGAACTCAAAATGCTATTATGTGATATGACCCTTGCCACTGGGTGAATTATGGTCATAATTCATACCATGATTTATAAACTTGTGTTGTATTAAATTATGTTCATATTGAGAAGATTTCTTATGTTTTTGGCAATTCAAAAAAAATTCTTTAATATGAAATTTAGAAGAAATTGGGGCATTATGAAAGTAGTGTCTTATTTTATTGGTTTAATTGTTGTACAAGTCCCTGTAATTATGTACTTTCTATCCTTTTAGTCCTTGCAATATTTTTAGGTACAATTAAGTCCTCATATTTAGTCAAGTTAGGTCATTCTAGTCCACGGTGTAGATAGATAATTGTAAATTGCAAGGACTTAATTGTACCTAAAAATATTAGAAGGACTAAAAAAGCAAAAAGTACATAATAGGTTCAACTTGATCCCATTCATGATAAGATGGACACTCTTTGTGATTGGAATCAATTAAATGAAGCCAATGAAAAACACACTAATAAAAAAGTGCATTATTAAACATCATAAAAGAGAATTCCATTGGGTAATTACATTCATTCTTAAACTCAATGAAGTAGAAACACCAATTTATTGGGTAATGTCTATGAACTTAATCATCCTTCTCTCACCACCTTTAACAATTTTCACAATTTCCAAATTTTGTTCAAAGCAATAAAACTAATTTTCAAGTGTTCTTACACATTAAGATTTAAAATATGGATGGAACATTGTACACAAAAAATTAACCAACACATTTTAACAATTTTTGAATCCAAAGTTAGCTCTTCCAAATGATTTATAAGTTATCACAATTGTATGCATTATCCAATGAGTGAAAAAACTTCTTTTCAATTTTCCATCCTTTTGTAGGGTAAGTTTCACTGATGGCCACAAATGTTTTATCATTATAACGCTATGGCCACATTTTTTTTTGTAATGTTGTGGGTACAAAACTATTCTCCGGTCGCACTGATGGCCACAAATGTTTTTTTTGTAACGTTGTAGCCACAAATGTTTGATTAATATAACGCTGTGGTCACAAAGGTTTCCTACGTGGATCATGTGTTTTGTGGTTACGTCATCAACTTCATAGGAAATAGCCCCCAAACATGCCAATGTGGCCATCAGTGCAACCGGAGAATAGTTTTGTGGCCACAATATTACCAGAAAAAATATTTGTGGCCATAGCGTTATAATAATAACACATTTATGGCCACCAGTGAAACTTACCCTCCTTTTGTAACGTGCATACCCATAAGCAATCAATGGGGTCATCTCACTCATTGCCATAAATGTTTGCACTTTTTAACACTGTGACCACAAAAAAAAACACAAAAGTCACTTAATTTTTATACGGTTGCACGTGAGGCCATAATGGCCTGTTTTAAAGCGGTTTTCGGAGCCATGTCAGCGGCTGACATGGCTCTGAAAACCGCCTTAAAATAGGTCATTATGGCTACTGACATGGTTCCGAAAACCGTCTTAAAATAGGCCATTATGGCCTCACGTACAATCGGAAAAAAGTTAAGTGGCTTTTGTGTTACAAAAAAAAAATTTTGTGGCCACAGTGTTATAAAATGAAAACATTTGTAGCCATGAGTGAAATGAACCCAGCAATCAATGCAACTAAGCAAACTAGATAACGCTACCTAAGGTATCCCCGCTTGACTTTAAACAGTATTCTACTGAACTAGTGGGACAGTCAAATCTAAACGACAAAAGATAGCCAGCAAAGTCACTTTTGTACCAACATTCATGTAAGTAACAATAATTGCATTACCACCTCTTTCCATACCAGCATTCATACTTCGTACCAACTTTCATAATAGTTGCTCTTATTGTAGAATCCACGCCCTTTATTGGCATTACCCTTCCTTTCCATGGCTATCTAACCGAGCTAATTGCATAAAAAATCTTATCTCTTCCGCTCGAGCTATTGCCATTGCTCCCTTCCCCTAAAAAAAAATAAAAAAATAAAAGTAATCTAACATCTAATTATGTAAAGCCCAATTATTATCAATAAAATGAGCACTTAGGTAAGTATAACCTTTAGTTGTACAAGATAACCACATGTACAAAATAAGACATATTCTCCCTGGAATATCGTTAGAATTAACTTCAAATTTTTCGCATCTTGTCTATATCACTTTAAACAATCAACTTTTGCAGTCTTTCTTATATTTTAATTCAAATAAGAATATGTAACTCTATTTTTCCCCCTTCATACTCTACAACTAAGATAAATTATGTTTAATTATTGTAATATTACCATATCCTAATGATGAAATTGATGACTTCTTTTTTTTGCTCACACAACTTTGTTTCATAATCTAAATGCATTGGGAAATACCTTTCATTTTTTCTTCATAGATAGCTTTTCAAATGTCATTGAATCTTCACCTTATCGGAATATTCATCGAGCAACCTTGATAAATTGTAGTTCCATAAATATTACTATTATAGCATAATTGGACTTGTGAATTCTATACCTAGCCCTTTGATGACCATTTTCATCAAATATATTTGAAAAGAATCCCAAACATATAATTGATTATAGGGTTTCTTTTTTGATTTAGCAAAAGAAGTGATAGTCATACTACATATTTAGAAGACTAGGCCTTTTAATATCTAAATGTTGTAGATGTTGAACAACATCATCAATACTTTTTTTGTACATAAAAAAATTAATTAGTTTACATTCGATGCGGACATTTAGAGGAAATGCAAATCAAATAACTAGAATTAATAATGTAACTAAAATCAATAAAATAACAAGTATATAAAAAAAAACTATTATGTAAGAAATAAACATAAATGCAAACATAAAAAAAAAGTCATTAGTATACAAAGGTCAATTCCAAAATTCAAGATATCATTTCTCATCTTTGAAATTTTACTAATTTGTCAACCATTGGATAGTCCAATGGTATGACATCAAAGTGTAAGGGGGGAGGTCATGGGTTCAAATCTCCCCCCCAACAGTACTGTTCTCCATACTGTTCATACACTGTTCACCCGGAATTTATATACTATTCTTATACTGTACATATACTGTACATCCGGGTTTCATTACTGTTTAGTACTGTTTATATTCATAAAAAAGGGCGTTTGTCGTCTATTATTCAAAAAAAAATACTAATTTTATAAGAAATAGGTCTCAATTAATTCATTTGTCAATTAATTAATCCCATCAAAATAAATAAATAACCAAGTCTAAATTGAATTTTACATCTATAAAAGATTAAAAGATCAAGAAAATATAAAATTAACCAAATATATATAAAGTTGTGAGCCCATGACTACCATTCTATTTTTAACTTTTGAACTCTATAAGAGGTAAAGCTAAGAATTGGGAATTAGGAATAAAGTCATAGCTCACAATAGACTCAATTTCTCATATAACAGTATAAATCATGTGTATTACTCTGTAAGTATAATAACATAAAATTTTCTTAGGTTCCACCACATTGCTCCTTAAAGAGCTTTAGAGCTTAATTGCCACTACCAACATGCCCCACTTTTATTATGATATTACAATTTATTATGATATATATATTTTTTTAAAAATATATATATGTATAGCAGGTGCAGATACCCACAAACCCGCAAGTACTCATCCAAAATACTTGTAAGAAAAATATACTCACTTGTTTTACCCATAATTTATTATGTAATTAAAAAAAGGTACTTGTACCACCTAATTAGAGTGGGCACCTACCGGTTTGTGGCTAATGGCATAAATTGCTAGGTCTAAGAACAACCCCTAAGCAAACCCAAGAAAAGAACTATAATCTCTTCACTTGTAATGTTGCCTCGTCTTCGCCGACCAACCCTAAAATTAAGAGATAAATCAAGATTCAAGCCTACTTTTTGTTGTTCTCAATATCTAATGTTTTGACATGCCATCTGTCTTTTTTTGCCAATTAAAGTTCTCCATATACCTTCTCTCATTCCATTGTAAAGTTCATTCATTATAACATAGGATGGAGGATTTCATTCAAATAATTAAATCTTGAACATTTTGTTTAGCTTTTCCAAAGATATAAGTGCTGAACCTGTAACTTTTTTGGTATTGTTTAACCATTCTAGATATTCAAGTGCTCAAGATATAGTCCAATATTAGTGGAATATTTTGTGGTAGCTAGATGTAAACTCATTTAATTTATTCGTAGATCCATAAATATTTATTTTGCTATACAGATATATTTGCAAGCATTAAGTGATTAAATATGAAGTATGATAAGTTAATTAGTTTGCATGAATCAAATAAAATACACTAAATGATCAAAATTGCAGCATAATTGTTCATACAAGCAACTAAAATATCCAATTTGTCCATGTAAGCTTTTATTCTTTGTAATATAGGATTTAACATTTTCATACATGATGGCATGGAAATGAAAGACAAACTAGTTATTTTATTAAATAGGAAGCTTCATTAGTCCCCGAACAAAGTAATAAGATGACATATGATGAGTGCATTATATATATACACCTTTCATATATGTTTTGCTTGTCTTTTAGCATTTGATTTGTGTATTTTGGTACTACTTTGGGTATTTTTGTATTCCTATGCAAATTATTATGCTTAAGGACATACATGAGAACGAGTATTAGGGCGGAAACAGCATCAAAATAACTCATTTGCAAGTTTTCAGGAAAAGCATGGCCCAAGCACGGGTGTGCTCTTGAGCCGTACAGATTACAGTTTTTTAAGAAAATATCAAAAGAAGGAAAGCATGGTCACGGAGATGAGAGAACAGTCATGCTTACTGAAGCATGGCCTAAGCATGTCAGTGCTTTTGGGCCATGCACTTTACTGTCTGGAGAACACTCACTGTCATCCAAATCCAATATCTGGCTACAAAGAGCAAGGCTGAAAAGCACGGCCATGCTTTGGGTCAAATAATTATTTTTAAGTCCCAAAACAAAGTTAGGGTTTCTAGGGGAGTTCAACTGGGGATTTTGGAGGTGACTTTTGGACGATCTTCACCATCATCCATCGAGGGATTAGAGTGAAGGTTTGGTAGCACGATTTGGAGTGGAGCTTAGCCGGCAGGTAGATCCTCGAAGCACAATCCGAGAGATTGAGAAGCAATAGGGAGTCTATGGATTCTTTTCTTACTTAATTGTTTTCTTTATCTTTTCAATGTTGTGTAAACTCATGAGGGGCTAACCGCTCTCTAGTGCCCCAGATTCATGAACTTAGGTATTGATATGTAGTTGACTTACTCTTTTACAATTATTATGGAGTTATATTGATTTTTCATGTTAAAACTTATGTTGAATAACTTGATGTGCATGAATTGTATGGCACACAGTGTATTAGAAGCAGTAGGGATACCCACCCACTTCAAATTCAAGTTCATTTTGCACCTCCTGAATGGGCAACCAATGTTAACCAGTCTACCATGATGCCTCTTATTAGGTCATCCCATGGAGACCACTACCACAACAGCCAAGTCACAGACTCATGGTTACCAAAATTCAAAGATCACATGGCAATGTAATTGAAATAAAGATCTTTTTAAAACAAATCATAGTGTATCATAACTCAAGAATAAGCACATAAAGAAATTCAGTATAGCATAGTATATAGTAGTAACATGATCGTTGAAAACCCAAATAAAAAACAAAACTATTTTGAAAATAACTTCTAGGGAAATACATTTACTCATAGTGCTTAGACCTATAAGTCTAAACTTTGCTGCACTCCTCCTCAAGCTCCTTGTCTTCATTTGAGGGTCTCCAACCTAAAAGCAAATCTAATTTAATGCAAAATTTTACCTAAAAATCATGCATTCAAGAGAAATTTGCTTAATTTAAGTCCTATATGCGATTCATAGAATTAGGGCACGATTTGGCCTATCGATTTTGGTTGACTCAACCTAGTTTTAATTAATTTTAGAATAAACCCAACTTTGAAAATCCGGAGAAATCTTAAAAAATTCTGATGGTGCTACAATAACATGTTTTGCTACATTAGTGTCATTGCTTCAATGGTAACTGAGCTATAGTCCACCCATTTGATACAGTCAGATGCTCACGTGCTCATTAGTCGTTGGATTAATGAAAGATCAACAAATCTATAAAACACTAGATTTAAATTACAAGATTAACCAAAAATAAATCTCTCATATTTGATTCTAAACTCCATAATCTATCGAAATCCATAAATTCAAAAATAAAAATATCCTTATTTCAAAGATCTCCTATCAAATCATAAAGAATCAATAAAATTAAGTGGGAAGATGCATAATGATGCCAAAACAAGAAAATTTATTATAAAGAAGATAGAATGATCAATCTTACCTGGAATCTTCAATCTAAGTAGAAGGAAAGGAAGGGGATCCTTACTAAGTTAGAAATAAAGAGAGGATTAATTGCAGAACTTAGGACTTAGGTTGAGAGGTTTGGATTTTTATAATTAGCAAAATTTCAAAATCTCTATAAGGATTATAGTCCTTGTAGAATAAGGATTTGATATTTGAATTTAAGGTTATCCTAATTTAACTAATAAGATTTCCACTTTTCCCCTAGGATGAGGTCTAACTTGAAGGCCAGGTATTGCATTATACCTCCCTAAAAAAAAGCTTATGTACTCAAAATTCTAACTCACCAGAGCTAACAAATAGCTGAGGATACAGCCTACGAATTTCCGCTTCAGATTCCTGGGCTAGGTTAATCTCTAAACAAACTCTCGTGAACCAGGCTCTAAAAAGAGAATATATGAACTCATCAACCTTAAGAAGCCTTCCCAATGGTTCGATGATGGATTCCAGAGCTTCTCCATCCTAGAATTCCACTGAGAGATTATGGAGTTGCACCCAGACCAATACTTTTGAGAGTTTGGTCATGACCGGCTCAAAGTATAGCTGCCACGGGGCAATTTGGAGAGTCATTTCATTTATAGTCCAAGGTCCACCAAAGATGATCTTATGTTTCACTTCATCAATTTCACATCTTATGAACATGAAACCATTTTCCATGTAAGAGATCACCATCTTCCCGAAGTCTTTCCATTGACCCAACAGGGTAGTCTTGACCAAACAATTTGGCATACAATTTGGCATACAATGCATATTGGAAACGCATCCTTGCTGGCATTTTAGTATCCCCATCTACATGGAATGCATCAGTAACACTCTATTTCAGTTTCTCTAGGGTTGCTCCATTGATCAGAAAAGATGAGTTCACTTGAGGCTTGGAACCTCCTGTGATTTCAGCCCATGAAGGCGTTGGCACTGGCTCTCCAGGCTCTGGCGATCAGGGAACGCTAGATATGTTTTCAAATATGGTGTATACCATCCATTGAGTATTGTTAGCAGACTACCCGATGACACTGTCGACAATGATGGTGGTGGCAATTGCGATGATGTTGGTACAGGAAGCAGTGAGGGTGCTAGTGTATCAACTTAATTTATTTTATATTTGGTTTTCTCATTACATGGTATGCAGAACAAAGGAGAATTAACAGACATAGACAACCCGAGTGAAGAGGTGATTGAGAATGTGCATAACAGTTTCTTGGAAGACTTGAAGAAAGGGAATCTCGAATTTGGAGGTTGGCCATTGATATTACCATCATACAACATATATCCAAAGTTGCACTGAATGCATACACAAGGGTTTTGGCCAAGAAGCATCCTGGAGTGCGCATTAACAGTGTTCATCCTGGTTATGTAAAAACCGATATCAATTGGCAAACTGAAGTTTTGAAGGTTGAAGACGTAGCGAAAAGCCCGGTAATGCTTTCTTTTCTCCCGCCCAGTGGACCTACGGGTTGCTACTTTGATCAGACCACCATGGCTGAGTTTTGAAGATGCGACTCTGAACATTTCTGTTGTTGTTGCAAATAGTATTTTCTTTTTCTTAGTAATAAAAGATAAACCGAGTTCTGAAAATATAATGCACCGAGAAGGATTTACTTATGATGGATATGACCTGATGAACTAAAGAATCATTTGTCTTATGATTCCCTAAAATAGAAAGGTGAATGCTAAAAGCAATCAATTGAATATATTTTGATTTAGTAGAGAAAATTCAAACTCTCTTGTGAAATTCTGATAAAAAGGACTGTCAGAATATTATGCAAGCAATGCTCAACCAACTTGTTCCGAACAGTAAGTGATAACCTTCAAATTTAGAAATAAATTCACCCCGTTGGCCTTATTCTCCAACCGTCAAACCACATCCAAATTTATAGTCTTTCTTCTAATGATCAATCTACCAAAACCATCTAGATTGGCAAGAGGTTCAAAGCATGTTTGGTTTTGCTCAATAAAGGTCAAAACACTATTTTCAGTCCTTTCTATTTCCATTAAAAGTCTTGATAAAAGGAAAGTATGACATAAGAGGAATTCAAAATAAGTAATTCAGGCTACCTCAGTAAAAAGAATAAAATGGAGCCCCATATTTAGTCACTCTTCAAGAAATGTGACAACTTAATGCAACTTGGCAACACAACCGTTGGGAGTCCAATCTTCCCCTTATGCAACTCTGCAATGAATTTTATTCAGATAGATAACACCAACACCACATTAAAAAAAGGCACCTAAAGAAATGTTTTGTCATTTTAACATTCTTCCAATAGTCAAGTTAGCCGAATCTAATAATAGTATGAAACTTCCAACATATGGAAATTTTAAACCTCATATGCCACAGTAGAGGATAACATTTCCAACTAGGATAATTCTACATGAACTCATAAAAATGATTAACTTCATGCATATCTGCTTTATGATTACTGTTAGAAATGGGAATGGAAATACATCATTCACCAAGGGATAAAGAGCAATAAATCAAAGCCTTTGGTAGGATAATAGAAAAACATTCAAAGGTCAAATTGAGATATAGTAATGCATGCATATCCGAAAACATATGATTTTTGTATAGACATTTAAGAATGTGATACCCATGCGAAGAATAACTGTGTAATTTTAACTTATACCATGACCTTAGAACATAGTACAGTACACAAGGTACCAAAAAAGGAAAAATCTTACCAATACATACACAAGGGCAGATACTAAAATAAGAACCACGAGCCTTGAGAGGGTGAAATATTCCAGCCGTGTCATCTGGCTTTATGAAAATTTGAACAGTTAGTGTACAACTCATTTAATTACATTTACCAGTTAAATATATGGATCACAATAATGAAATTAATTGCAATATGATCCTCTAATTCTCTTCAGTGATCCTTGTATATCAAGTTTGAAGTTACAACCACAAAGTGTCACCCATCATTCCATAAATATTGCTTTTGTCACTTCCCACCTAAAGATCTGTTAAGTTCTTTAAATTACGTGATATAAACTTGCATCTATGTCTTCATTCCAAAAAGCTTGCTTCATAGATGTCTTAGTTTGTATCATGCTGAAAACATCTGAAAATTAGTAAAGCTCTCTCAACTTATTGGTATTAACTTGCATCTATGTTCACATTCCCACAAAGAGGAATTTATCAATGTCTTATTTTGGGAAATAACCAAGATGAAAGTGCAAGATAAAAGTGTTTTGTACACTTACATCCTTTCTTCATTACCACTTAAATTTATGTCACCTCGCACCGATGACCATAAAGACCTAGCTTTAGTTCAATCAAAGCAGTGGACAGCAACCCTTGCACTTACGTACCAGTAAGCAATTAAGGAATAGAGAGTTACTCCACTTCATATTTTTTCCTCCCTTATATTTGAAATGAGAATATGGGTCCTTGGTGGATCAACAAACCCTCAAGGAAGTATTACACTTCCATGTTCAATAAAATGCACTAAAGGGAGTGATAGCTTCAGCAAATTAGGCTAAAGAGCCCATCTCACATAACACAAAACATCCTGCCTACACATCACATTGGAAACAAGTATTGGTATTATAGAATGGACAAATAACCTAAATGTAGTTGGACCCATAGAAAGCATTGTTGCCCAGTTGAAACGATCCCTGTAATCACAACCCTGTGCAAATAAGAAGTATGTCATTTACAATGTAAGAAACAAACTCGTATATGAACAATGCCAAGAATCAATGGGGAAGGATGATGTCCTGGACTGGCTTTAATCACAAATTCTTTCTTTATTGCCATATCCATAACAAAATAATAGTGTTGAAGGATACTTATCATGCAGAGTAGCTTCTAAATCAACCTACAAGATAGTCATTATAGGCTTCTTATTGGCAATTAACTGATCCAACTAGATCATCTAACAAGAAAATTAATTTAAGAGCTAATAACAAACACATGTAACCCAAAGATTAAAATAATATATCTAATACAAAGCAATAGGTTCATGGCCAATCAATTTAAAAATTCATCAAACATGTGCATATCAGATGAGACTTAGGAATCTATCATTTATCCCTATGCATAAAATTCCCCCTTCTTGATCTCATTAAAAAAATTTTCTTGGTAACAAATCAACTTAAACAAAGATTTAGAAGGTCTAGATTAATGATATTTACATCCCTCAAGCACAGCACAGATGAATACTAGTAACATGTGTGATGAATTACAATTGTTTTTATACATGCAAGTCCCATATGGATCCTTGTGAAGCATCTCCAACTTAACAATTGCGGGTGAAACAATTGTCAAATGATAGGAAAAAAATTGTATAAATGCATTGTAACTGATATACAACAATGTGTGCACTGGCAATGTCAATTCTCCCAGGAACGAATTTGAGAACAAGAAGCCCAAAAGAAAATAAAGAGATCTGTGATGGATAAAATCCCTTTATACAGTAAGTCACAGATTAATTAACCTGAGGAAAGAATACATTGTAACTTAAGTTGAACATTCCTTGTGAAAAATGTGGCTCATTTGTCAGCTGGCAAATTTGCAAATTAAATTAGGAAAAAATGATAAAGTGTAATGTAATAAAACAAATGAAGAAATTTCGATTATTAACTAAAGATGAACCAAAAAATACCTGAGCATTAATCTTTCTGTAGGATCTAACTTCACTCGAGCATTAAGACTTCCATCAGTTAGCACTCTCCCAAATATTAGCAACAGTAGCTATGACACAAATAATTATGTTAATCAATGATTTATCAAGGCAAAGTAGGTAGCACTTAAAGGTAACTTATCTAATACTGGAAAAGCTAAAAAGATGAAAACACCCTTTAGATCGAAAAAGTTGTTTCCAAATTTATAATGTGTCGTTAGAACCTCAATAGTATCAGAAGATTATGAAGGAAGTCCCACTGATCCCATGTACACAATGATCATGAAATACCTCAAACACAATAACACAAGGAATAAAAACTGCATGATCATTAAGTCACAAAATGTTTCACTTAGTTTATTTTCTTAGAAGGACAATATAACTAGAAGACAAACCTACCAAATTGTTTATTCCATCAAACTTTCTTCTTACACAATAATTTGATTTTTAAAATAGCCAAAAGTCAAAACCAAGATAAAGCATATTCCTTCAAAACCAAGAGGGCTACTAAACGCCAATTCAAGGATAACCACCACATCCATGTAGAATCTCTTGTACCCTTGGGAAGACATATTGTAAAGATCAAATGGGTCTCAGTAAGAGAGTATGCTCAGCTCCCAAATTTTCTTTATCTTCCTCAAATGCACCTTCTAGTATAGAAGATTTACATATTTAAATTAGAGCCATTATGCTATACTCGGTAACCTCTCAAGAGCACCATGTTCATCTTTCTAGGTCAAACTACTAGCATGACCTATTAGAAATTGCATACAAGTGCTTCAATACAGTAGTAATTAAGAAAAGAATCGGTCTACCACATATCACTGTGGGATCCAAAATACTCGCGTTGGTGTCATGTCAATGAAAAGACACCATGAGATATATCGAATCACAAATATTATTTGTTCTATTTTATTGTGGACTCATCCATTCCTAATAGAGGCAAGCCTCTATTATTAATTATCCCAGGCTAAAGCCTTAGGAAACTCCGATTAAGAGCTCGAGTACAAGTAAAGAAGATTACAAATTATAAATTTCATTATTTTTTTATTACATGTATATATATATATATTATTACATCATTTATATGTGAGCATATAACATATATATATATATATATCATATGTCACTATCTATGCCTCGTCACCAAGCTGCATGTCTCATTGTTGTTTTGAGAAAATCTAGTCACCTTGAAACAAATTTAGCGGTTGCCAATGAGCATTTTTTTCGTTGCTTAGGGATAGGTATTTTGTTATTGACGTTATACAAGAGTGTTCATTTTTATTTATCTCATCATAAAATGTTTTTTTTTAAAAAAAACAACATAAATTCTCCACTTATGCTTCTTTGGAAATAAATACTATTTATTTACCAAAGAGAAAACACCAATTTAACATCAACTACAAACAAAGTTTCCTCTTGCCATTTGTCTTGAGTTTTCCATACCTATTAAGAGGTAAAGTGGCCACTATGTCCATCCTATATATAAAGCTCCCAAGTCTACATTACAGCACTCATCATGCCACCACTTCCATCCCATGCAACTTATGCTTTTTTTTTTAATTAGAACATTTGGGTGAATTAAATTTTCACAGAAGTTGACAATAAACCCAACATTGTAAAAAGGTATTGTTTATTAACATAATTTCCACTTCAACAATTTAACAAGATCATCTAAAATAGATGAAGAGTTTGATTTGATTAACAAATGTTGATAAAGAACAATAGAGAACACCTAGCCAATCCATTGTTCAGCTCGACGGGAACCTCCATCCCTAACGACACGCCGGATGCTTATCTTCTCATTGGTGTACTTCTCCTGGAGCCATTAAAATACATTCATATCGAGTTATTTATAATCACTACATAGAAACTAGAGTTCATGAGGAAGAACTTTCGTATATAACTCAACCTCCAATAACACTTCTACAAGCCAGGATAATTCATACAAGAAGAGACATTCAAAGAACAAATAGAAAAAACTCTTAGAATTTTACAAAAGAACTAAGCTTTTATATCATTATAGAAACTTTAGTGACCAACAAGAAACCGGTTCGATGAGTCACCCTACAATGTGGTGCACTCAGGTTAACAAAACCGACTAACTCTAGTGCCTCGAACTAACACGCACCCCTTCGATGATCCAATCCTGGTCGTCCACTAAAAAACCAATCTTGAGACTACTTCGACCTTAAACCAATCATCTTAATAGAATTAATCTCAGTCGCGCGCTCTTTCCCTCTCAACCCTCAATGAAAATAACTGACATTCAAACACTTGAAATGTCACTCTTACCCCTTGATCGCATTCTATTTCCACCAGGACAGTCTCTTTAATTCAATCTTGCTCATCACCATAGCTTCTTTACAATTCAGCTATCTTCAATCACATCTAACAAAATCCACCCTTGATTGAAGCTGACAGACACCCATTTCACCTTGAATTGCCTGTGCTTCTGAACACCCAAGAACTTTGTGAAAATATCGGCAACCTGCATATCAGTAGTATAGAAATTCAACTGAAACTTCTTCTTTGCCACAAGTTCTCAAATGTAATAAAATTTAACATCCATATGCTTTGTTCTTCCGTGATGAGTGGGGTTCTTAGCAATTGCAATACATGAATTATTGTCACACCAGATTTGAACTACAACATCATAACTAAATTACAATCAGTGAATACTTTCTCCATCCACATACTGTGATAGCATGTTGCACTCAAAGAGATATATTCAACTTCTGTAGAGGATAAGGCCACTATCTCTTGCTTCTTGGATGACCAACACACAGCCCCACAACCCAGATTAAAAACAAAACCTGATGTACTCTTTCTAGCTTGAGTATCACCACTCCAATTACTATCACAATATCCTTCAAGCACACATTCTATATTGTTGTTATACTGAATCCCAAAATCAGAAGTGCCAGTAATATACCTCAACACATGCTTAGCAGCCCCAAACTAAATTTTAGTAGGTTAAGCCATATGTCTAGAAAGTAAATTGACAACATATACTAAATCAGGCCTAGTGTGAGTCAAATATAAGATCTTACCCATTAGACTTCTATAAATAGTTGCATTAGTTCTCTCTTCATCTTCATTCAACTGTAATTTTGTGCTTTGGCTTATTGGAACCCCCACAGACTTGCAACCTTGCATACCAAACTGTCTCAATAAATCTTTAGCATATTTCTTTTGAGATACATACACACCATATTCACTCTGACTTATTTCCAAACCCAAGAAGTATTTCATCAAACCCAAGTCAGTCATATCAAATTCACTTTTCATAGCCTCTTTAAATTGCTTGACAGTTTCTACTGATGATCCCAAACAGATTAAATCATCCACATATATACATACCAGCAGTATCTCAGACTGATTTTCCAGTTTCTTATATAGTGTGTATTCTGTCAGACTTCTATGAAACCCTTGTAAAATAAACCAACCATCTAACCTTTCATACCATGCCCTTGGAGCTTGTTTCAGTCCATATAAAGCTTTAAACAGCTTGTATACTTGACCTTCTTTACCTTGTACTTCAAAATCTTTGGGCTGAGACACATACACCTCTTCTTCAATTTTACCATTCAAAAAAGCATATTTCACATCTAATTGGTAAATTGGGCACCTCCTTTGAACACCAAAAGCCAAGATCATCTTGATTGTATCCATTCTTGCCACTGGAGCAAACACTTCCTCATAATCAACCCCATATTCCTGAGAATAACCTTTTGTAACAAGTCTGGCCTTATACCTCTCAACTTCACCATTTGGTGTATATTTGGTATTGTACACCCACT
Organism: Dioscorea cayenensis subsp. rotundata; assembly: GCF_009730915.1. NCBI lineage: Eukaryota > Viridiplantae > Streptophyta > Magnoliopsida > Dioscoreales > Dioscoreaceae > Dioscorea > Dioscorea cayenensis. The sequence continues at coordinate 2,802,235 of NC_052488.1, read as the reverse complement.
TCACACCAATAGCTTTTCTATCTGTAGGTAGGTTACACAAAGCCCAAGTTTTATTCTTCTTTATAGTTTTTATTTCATCTACCATTGCTTCTCTCCAATGTACTAATTTCATTGCTTCTTCATATGTTTTTGGATCAATAACAATCAATGCAAAAGTACAGCCTTCATAAATTTCTTTCAATGTTCTACCCTATGTATAAGTGATTTATCAACACTTGATTCACTAAAATGTTTTGATTGCCCATTTGGTGAACTGCCATTCCTACTATGGCCACTACCATTTTTGCCATTTCCTACAAATGAATTTTCTGAATCTCAGTTTCTAACCCTGCTGTAGACTTCAATGTTGTTCTCATGTCAGGTAACACAATTGCCTTAGTAGAAACTCTATTTTCACTCCACTGCCAAGAATCAATTTTAGAGAATTTCATATCTCTACTAATCACAAGCTTCTTAGATTGTGGTTCATAAATCATGTAGCCTTTAGTATTAGTACAATAACCAACAAAAATGCCTTTGAAAGCCCTTCTATCTAGCTTCTATAAATTCTGAGCAGGCAAATGTGTGTATTGTATGCAGCCAAATACTCTTAAATGATTCACGTTGGGTTTAACATTAAACCATGCTTCATATGGGGTTTTATTCAAAACTTCCTGTGTAGGAGAAATATTAGAAAGATATACTGCAGTAACAATTGCTTCTGCCCAGAAAGTATTTGGCAAACTACTGGAATTTAACATACTTTTAGTTCTTTCAACAAGAGTTCTATTTTTTCTCTCAACAACTCCATTCTGCTGAGGAGTATAAGAAACAGTTAATTCATGTTTAATTCCATGATCTAAGCAAAACCTATCAAATTCTTTAGAAACAAATTCTCCACTTCTATCTGTTCTAAGAATTTTTGGTTTTTGGCCTGATTGGCTCTCAACAAAGGCTAAGAATTGCTTGAAATAAGAAAACACCTAATGTTTGTACTTGAGTAGATACATCCAACTCATTCTAGTGTAGTCATCCACAAATAACCAAAAATACTTACTGCCACCATGTGATTCTGTTTGCATTGGTCCACAAACATCTGCATACACAAGATGCAATTTTTGCTTTGCCCTCCATGATCTGCCAGATGAGAATGGTAGTTTGGTTTGTTTGCCATGCACACAATATTCACAGCAATCTATTAGCTTTACCTTTGGCATACCAAATACAAGCTTCTGCTGGTTGAAGACTTTCAACCCTTGAAAATGTAAATGCCCATACCTTTCATGCCATAGTAAAGAAAAATTTTCTTCTCTACTAACCAAATTCACTTGCTCAAAACTTGAGGAGAATTCTATAGGATACAGATTGTTACTGTTTCTTTGAAACATCAACACTGAATCACCTGCAGCATTCACAATTCTACACCAATTCCTTTTAAACACAATATCATATCCACATGTTGTTAACTGCCCAAGACTCAATAAATTATAGCCAACTATGGAACATATTTAACATTGTGTATCAGTTTCTTAATTCCTCCTTATGGTATGATTATCATTGAGCCTCTTCCTAGTACCTCAACTTCACTATCATTACCCAATTTCACAGAATGCCTAATTGATTCGTCTTAATTGTAAAACAAATCCTTTATACCTGTCATATGATTTGAGTATCCACTATCTAATAACCAAATAGAAGAATCACCAATGTTTTCCCCTTCATGTACAATGAACATATTACTATATTCACCATAATTTTCCTCCTCCTAAGCATTAGAACATGAACCCCCTTTCAAAATTTCTATTTTGAGACCAACAATGTGACTGAGTATGGCCATATTTCTTACAATTAAAGCACTGTATATTCTACAAACCTCCTCTATTTAATCTCTACCCACTGAATTGTCTCTAACTTCTTGTAAATCTTCCAAATGGCCTTGAACCAACTCTACCTCTCTCTGCTATATATTACTCTCAGAAGTAAACTGCTGTCTTTGACCACCTTTCCTTTGATCAATGTAACCACTCCCTCTCCAGCTGCCATTAGTTCTACCTCTTCCTTTAAAACCTCTAATTCTTCCTCTTTGCACATTTCTACCACCTCTTATTTCTCCTTGAATTACAAAGGTTCTATCTTCATGCTTCTCAGAAACTGATTACATCTAGCTTCATGAGCTTGTAGAGCACTACTCAATTAATCTAAAGTCACTGTAGCCATGTCTCTTGCTTTTTCAATTGAGGTTACATTATGCACGAATCTTGAAGATAAACTTCTCATAACTTTCAACACCATATCAGCTTCCTTTAATTCACTACCCATTCCTCTAATTTGATTAACAACAACCAAAACTCTAGTAAAATACTGTTGCACTAACTCTTCTTCTTTCATCTGTAATAAATCAAACTTTTGCCTTAATGTTAGCTGTCTTACTGAAATAATTTCGAGAAGTACCTTGATTTTCATTTTTAATATGATCACATGCTTCATTTGTTGTATCAAATCTCACTATCTTGTGAAGAATAGTCTCATCAACAGCTTGTTGTAACAAAAATAGAGCTTTTACATCATTCTCCAAATCGTTTTCCTTTGTTTCCTCCTTTTTTATACCATTTTCCACAACGTTCCACAAACTCTGTGACCTGAAGAATTTCTTCATTCGATAGCTCCAATGCTCATAATCTTCTCCTCTGAAAAATTGGCAATAGTGAGTGAAAGATTTCAGGGGCAGATGTAGATGAAGAGCTTAATGCCATGACTTCTATGCTTTGTAACATTTCTTCACACAATTAACACTGAAAAAACAACACCCTTAGAACAGGTACTAGGCATCACAAGAGCACTTCAACACCATAACATAATCACACAAGTAACAACCCATCAAAACATCTACACATAATTCCCACAATACCACAACAACACAACACCAATATAAAAACAGCAGAAAACCCCCAGAACCATCAAAGCATCACCTCGGAGCTCTGATACCACTGATAACCACTACGTAGAAATTAGAGTTCATGAGGAAGAACTTTTGTATATAACTCAACCTCCAATAACACTTCTACAAGACAAAATAATTCATACAAGAAGAGACATTCAAAGAACAAACAGAAAAAACTCTTAGAATTTTATAAAAGAACTAAGCTTTTATATCTTTACAGAAACTTTAGTAACAAAAAAAACATGTTCAATGAGTCCTCCTACAAAGTGGTGCACTCTGGTTAACTCAACCGACTAGTTCCAGTACCTCAAACTAACATACACCCCTTTAATGATCCAATCCTGGCCGTCCACTGAAAAACCAATCTTGAGACTGCCTCGAACTTAAACCAATCATCTTGATAGAATTAATCTCAGCAGCATGTTATTCCTTTCTTAAACCTCATTGGAAATAACTGACATTCAAACACTTGAAATGTTACTCTTACCCCTAGATCACATTCTATTTCCACCAGGATAGTCTCTTCAATTCAATCTTGCTCTTCACTGCAGCTTCTCTACAATTCAGCTATCTTCAATCACATCTAACAGTTATTTCAGTAATCGATTTTTCTTGCTTTCTTCTAATATGTTATTCTTTTATAGAATGCCAGAGCTTATTGATTGTCTCTTTAGCAATGTGTGAACCTGTCTATGCTTTCAAAAGCATGCTTAACTAAGATGTCGATTACAGTTTGTGCCCATGGTATCTTGTAATGGTGAGCTGAGATCTCCAATCATAGAAGCAGTCTTTGAATCTTCTTCATCTATTTGCCGGCTAAAAAATGCCACTGCCTTTTCTTGGGATTTTTTATCTTTCCTCAATGTGCTTGGAAGTAAAGCATCCGAACAAAAAGAATCAGCAACTTCTTTGTTTAATCCATCGAACGTAGGTGATTCATTACCCTCCTTCAGAATGTGATTTTCTTCAGCATAAATAAATATATATATATATATATATATATATTCTTTTTTTTAGCTTCTATGAGAGCTAAATCCATTAAGTTCACCTTCAAGAATATAATCATATGCATTGATAGACTCTGACATGTTCTTCACAGAATAGCATATTTCATGGCAAAAGAGGTAATGTATATGGTCTCTTTATGAGAATACTTTCCAGGAATAATTGATCAATTTTTTTTTACATGGTTTTGAATCTTTGAAACCCAAGGACATGTGGTACCAACAACTGCACCTTCTTTTGACTCAAAGTGAACATCTCATCAACAGAAGTTCCAAGAGCATAATCTAAACATCAACAATATCTCAGACATGTACGAGCGCAACCAATATGTAGATGGGTTAATTGTCACAATATCAAACCCATATGTCTCTACATATTTCCATGTCTCCTTCTCAGCAATTTTCTTTGATACAGCATGCCATTTCTTGTTTGCCTTGCAATAATCAAGATCAGTATAGAAATCCACATCAAAAGATTGGGCAGGATGAGCATTCATTTCCCTGGGAAATCAGCATCGAGATTGACGACATGTGTTAGGAAGTGAGTGAGGGATATTCCACCATTGCTAGCGTTGGTAGCGGCAGCGATGGCAATCATTCTCCTATGGCAAAACAATAGCAAAAGGGAGGCGAGCGAAAGGTATTCCACTCTCACTAACGTTGGTAACGGCGGCGATGGCAACCATTCTCCAATGGTAAATTAGCTACAAAAGGGAGGTGAGCGAGGGATATTCCACCCTAGTTAGCGTTAACAAAACAACAACAAAAGGGAGTCAAGTGAGGGATATTCCACCCTTTCTAGTGTTCGCAGCAATGGCGATGACAGCCATTCTCTAATGGTAAAACAACAACAAAAGGGAGATGAGCGAGGGATATTCCACCCTCGCTAGCATCAGCAGTGGCTTCAATATATATATTCATGACAATGACAAACTACAGCAACGACGGCGGCAGTTAGCAATGGTATCATGCAATAGTAGTAGCAATGGCAACAAGCGGCAAGCAGCATCGGGCAGTAACTTTCTTCAATGATTTTTTTTTACACACATATGTATCTAGAGAAAGAAAAAAATATAACCTTCTTCTTCTTCTTTTGTTCTTATCCTTCCAAAATTTCTCCCCCTTCAATTTTTTCTTTGGTTTTCTATTTTATAACTTTTCCCGATAAGATAGTTAATTGTGGGGGCATGGCTAACCATGAGGCACAATGTTTTTAAAACAGAACCAGACCGGCTTGTCTAACCAGAAAAATCGGGAACCAGACCGAAGCCCAGTCTGAGTTAATACCAATATTTGACCAACCTTGAAACCGATCAAATATGGCTAAAACTAGTGAACCGGCAGGTTGGGCCAAAACCAGGCAAAACCTGGTTTATGAATTAGGTTTGATTCTTTTGGAATGTTCTCTTTCTCTCGGTCCAGACTCACAGCCTCCGACATGGCTACCTCTCATTCATTTTTCTCATCTTCCGATCAATCTCACCCATTTTGCAGAAAAAAAGGGAAGAAAAGAGAAGAAGAAGGCCTGTAACCTGCTATAAGAATAGATCTCTCTCTACTGCAAAGAAAAGGAGAAGGCCTACTGTGAGGAGAAAGAGATTTTTTCCTACTAGATGACCAAAGGCCTGCTGCAAGGAGAAGGAGGTTAAATCTTTCATTCTCCAAGTTTTTTTCTTTATTTTTTTTTTTTTTGTAAATCTTTACCAATATAAGTGTATATTAGCAATTTACTCTCTCTTATATCTCTAATCAGGCAACATGATTTGCATATTCTGAACTTTATTAATAACTCAACACCTACTTGAGTCCCAAGCGACTAAAGAGTGAAGAGAGTTCCTTGATCAATATTAATTGTGCAAAATATTGATTTTTCTATTTTTTTTCCTCTTTATACACGAATATTTTAAATATTATGCTATCTCAATTATCTTAATTGTCACACAAAAAATTTATAATTTTATATTATTTAAAATATATATACATGATGTCATCCGTCAAATCAGAACAGGTCATCTGGTAAGATCGACCAACCCATGACCAAATATGAGGTTGGTTCGCTTCTCGGTACAATTTTAAAAACATTGATAAGGCATGGTCAGTTGTGTTGATCCAAGGAGAGGACAGTTTGTATGATCGTGGGGACCATGACGATCCAACACATTTCGTCATTTTTTACTTTTTATTTATTTTATTATTATTATTTAAAAAATTATTATTATGATGTTTATTATATATATATTATATTATCCTTTTCGGATTTGATTTGATTCTTTTATTATTATTTGTTATCTGATTTGATTTTTTTATTTTAATTTATTATATTTATTATATATATAATAAATGTACCTCTTGATTTGTATTCATATTTAACCTTGAGATTTAAATATTTTATATTGTCTTGAGATATGTGCTCTCAGTGAATCTTGGGATTCGAATATTTTAGATCGCCTTGAGATCTATGTCGTCGACTGATCTTGGTATTTATATTGCCTCGAGATCTGTGCTCTCAGTTGATCTTGGAATTTATGTATTTTAGATCGTCTCGAGATTTGTGCTCATGATTAATCTTGAGGTTTGGATATTTTAGATCGCCTTGAGATTTGTGCTCAAGGCTGATCCTGAGATTTGTGTATTTTAAATCACCTCGAGATATGTGCTCTCGATTGAACTTGGGATTTGTAGATTTTGGATCGCCTCATAATCTAAGCTCTTGGTTGATCTTAAGATTTATGTATTTTAGATCCCCTCAAGATCGATGCTCTTGGCTGATCTTGAGATTTGTGTATTTTAAATTGCCTCCAGATCTGTGTAATTGGCTGATCGTGGGATTTAAATATTTTTAGATCGCCTCAAATTGTGTGCTCTTAACTAATCTTAAGATTTAAATATTTTAGATCAATGCTCTCATCTGATCTTGAGATTTGAATATTTTATATCACTTCGAGATATGTACTCTGATTTAAATTATGACATATATTTGATATATGTATTTGATTTAAAATTAATAAATTATAATTATTTATTTATTTATTATATAAACAATCACTTTCTGAACAAGTGAATCTACAGCTCTAACTGTTCTGCCTCTACATCCATTTATCATAACAAGTTAATAATTGTATCATCAAATACCATATTTCTAATAATAACAAAAAAGCTTCATTTAAAAATGAAAAGAAAACGAAATTTCAGTGGATTTACTCTAAAAATCGGATAACATAGGGAACCAACAAAGCCAATGAATTGAAGTTGTTAAACAACCAGAGGGGGTGAAAATTTTTGTTTTAAAAAAACTAAAAATCATTCTAAAATACAAGTAAAAATTGAATGAGATAAATATTAGATTTTTATAAATGTATTACTGATTTTTTTAATAACATATATACTAATTTTTAGAAAATCAAGTTGTCAAATAATAATTTTTTAAACATTATTACTAAATAACTAATTTATTAAATGCCAAAAGGAAGAGCAAAACAATAAAATTTCACAAATAATTTTTCTAAAAATATTATTTTTTATATTTTATACATTAATGTGATATATATATAATTGAAAAGAAAAAAAAAACCCCATGGCCCCCATTGGCGCACCCCCTAGCTCCCCCTTGTAAACAACAGTGCTACAATTTACCTATTACAGTCAACCACCAAAAATGTCACAATTCCCACTTTGTCAGATAATGGCAGAAAACCTTTCTTGAAGCTTTCTCTAGGGTTTACCAGAAATTACAAAGCATTTCTTAGCATGAACCTATGCTCTAATTAATTATTATCACGACAAACTGAAAACAAGACAGATCAAGAACCAAACAATTGCTGCCAATTTTCAATCTAATCCGACATGAGAAATGTACCAATACATGAATTAAAAAGCCATCAAAATAGAAACAGTGAATATACATAGAACAGACAAAAGAAAAATTTACAGGCAAAATATAACCCTAACCAACAAAAACATACTACCAAAAAATAATCTTACCACAAAGACACCTCCAAAGATATTATTTCATGTTAGGAACTTAGGAGCGCATCATCGATAAAAATAATCTATATTTACTCTGAAGAGTGTATTAAGTTATCAACAACCACATTTGCACCACATAAAACACTATCCTCGCTTGGAAAAGAGTCTATCCCACTTCTCCCATCCCCACAAACATTCTCTGAAACAGAATGATTTTCATGTATCATATTTGTATCAGCATCTATTGGTTCATCAGAGGTGGACAATTCAGAATTGGCAGCTGTTTGGACCAAAGTAGAAGAGGTGGTCCTACCTTTTTCAAGATCGAACGATCCATTTAACTGAGACTGAATGCAAACAACCAAAGCAATCGCATGATCACGGCTCAAGTAATCATGTGGCGGCCGTCGAAGAATACTCGTCAAGGCTTGATTAAACTCAAAAAGACTAGTTGAAGGAGCAGCTAAACCCTTATCTCGAAAAACTTTAGTTGACTTAATCACATGCTTGCAAAGATTTCCCATCCTTGACCATTGGCAATCACAGATAGCAAACTCGCAACTTGGATTCAGAATTGTATGCACCTTCCCTTCTCTTTTACGGCTAATAACCTTCGCATATTTTTTATCTACAATGACATCCGAGTCAGGAACCTGCAATGCCCGTCTCCATGATGTTAAGCCGCTTTTCCACTCATCTTTCTAATACTGAGCAAAGTTCTCCCTGCCAGTGAACTCATCTAACCAGTAATAAGAATGCACCTTAATACCCAATTTGTCCACAAGCCAATCTGCACGCTGGTAAATATTAGAATCCTTCTCATTCAATAGCCTGAGTTTGAGTAAATGATGACAGCACTCAATTGCTGCAAAGACCTCTGTGGTAGCCAATGGAAGAGCCTTCAATACATCAACCCATGCCCCTAAAAAAAGTGAAAAAAATTAACAATTAAATCACCATAATAAAAAAAGGTTTGGGATAGAAGAGTCAGGCCAAAAACTAAAGACTAACCAATTCGAGGAAACCATACAGCCTTGAAGTAATCCATGAAACTAGAACAGTCAACAAAATCCTCCATAAAAGCCTCGAATAACTTCATATCACCAGTTCCTCTGCAAACATAGGGTACTGCTTCTCCAAGTCGCCTTGACATCTCAGCACATATATTTGTATATTTGTTTCTGAACATTTATCTATTAAGTTTTTCCGCCAAGCATGGCGCACATGCCAAAAACTGATCAAAACTGAGCACTGAAACACCTCCCTGCATTATATAATGACATCTAAAAAATTAATCTCTCAAATGACAGAAATTTAATTAAAGAAAAGTACAGCAATGTACAAAACCTGATCATAAGAACATCAGCAGCAGGATCATCAATAATGAAACCACCTAATTTCCATGTTGGATCCTTTGTATGTACTCTGTCATAGAGTGCTCCCAAGCACCTATGCATCTTGCCACGAGCAAAGCTTGGAGTTATGATCCATGCTATAGGGATTGCATTGTTATTTGAACCGAAAACAAGGAGAGTATAGATGGGATATTATACAAGAATTGATAAAAGAAAGGTTCAGCTTTAAACATACAGCAGCAACCTTAAGCAACCACAGGGGAAAACGTGAGCATAACCGACCTTTAACTTATTTGTTCCAACCTTGAGTCAGATGCAACAATACTGCCATTTCCAAAATGAATCATCTGTTGAAGCTGCCACGATGCCCAAATCAAATGGTTCTTGATAGATGAAATATGAGAGAAAGAATGAGTTGTGTGTTCATTAGGCTGAAACCAACCCATATAAATACAAGAATGATATATACAGGAGTGTGTACACTTAAGGGTATATACATATAAGTATACAATATATATACAAGTAATATTATTACCCTAACACACCCCCTCAAACTCATGGTGGGTCATAAACCGAGAGTTTGACAACTAGAAACTGAAACCGAGAGACAGTATATGCCTTAGTGAAAAGATCGGCAAGCTGCTGTGTAGAGGCAACATAAGGAAGAAGAATACTGCCAGGAAGATAATGATGATGAACAAAGTGAAGAGCGACCTTAAGATGCTTCATATGTTCATGAAATACATGGTTGGTAGTGATTTTAATGGCACTCTGGTTATCACAGTGTATAGGAGTGGGGGCAGAGATAGAAACACCAAAGTCCATCAAAATCTGTCGCAACCAAAGAATCTCCTTAGCAGTGAAGGACATAGCACCATACTTAGCCTCAGCAGTAGAAAGAGCAACAGTAGATTGTTTCTTGCTTTTCCAAGAGATAAGGGAATCTCCAAGAAAAATACAGAAACCAGTAGTAGAACATCGATTAGAGGCATCACCTGCCCAATCAGCATCACAATAGGCATACAACACAAGAGAAGACGTGGCAGAGAAAAGTAAAGAGCGAGATATAGTACCTTGAAGATAACGAAAAACTCGTAAGAGGGCAGCATACTGAGTAGAGATAGGAGCACTCACAAACAGACTAAGAACACGAACAACATATGCAATATCAGGCCGAGTAATGGTCAGATAGACAAGAGCACCAATAAGCGCACGATAGCGAGTAGGATCAGGCAGAGGCTCACCATTAGAAGAGAAGAGTCGGTGATGTAGCACAATAGGAGTAGAGGTAGTACGGAGATCGGTGATATCAGCTCATCAAAAAATATCATATATGTACTTCTATTGAGACACCAAATAACCTCGACGAGAATAAGCAACATCAAGACCCAGAAAATAACGAAGAGAGCCCAGATCTTTCATATGAAACTCAGTGTGTAATTGTTATTTCAGTGAAAGAACAGTATCAACATCATCACTAGTGATAACCATATCATCAACATAAAGAAAAAGAATAGTGATGCCACAAGTAGTCTGCCGAGTAAAGAGGGCATAATCATGAGAGCTCTCGGTGAAACTAAGAGTGAGAACCACATTGTGAAATCGCTAAAACCAGACACGAGGAGCCTATTTGAGCCCATAGATAGCTCGGCAAAGATGACAGACATGCTGAGAAGGATGAGAGAAACCAGGAGGAGTCATATAAACGTCCTCAGAGAGATTTCCATGTAGGAAGGCATTGGTCACATTTAACTGATGAAGTGGCCAGTGATGAGCAGCAGAAATAGCAAAAAGAAGACGAACAGTAGTCAACTTGACCACAGGAGCAAATGTCTCCTCATAATCAATGGCATACTCCTGAGTAAAACCATGAGCAACAAGACGCACTTTGTGGAGCTCAATACTACCATCGGCACTAGTCTTGACTCAATAGACCCATCGACAGCTGATAGGAGTAACACCAGATGGAAGAGGAACAAGATCCCATATATGCATGCACTGAAAAGCATCAAGTTCTTCTGACATAGCATGTTGCCACTAAGGATGTTTTACCGCCTCACGATAAAACTGCGGCTCGGAATGAGAGTGAATAGTAGCAAGAAAGGCTTGGAAATTAAAAGAGTAGGTAAATGAGAGAGAAAGGACAAACCGAGCAGGAGGTCGATGAGGACATTCTGGGTAACAACGGGGGACAGCAGGGACATCTTCAGGAGAGGATGGGTCAGCGGAGAGAGGAGACGAATCACCAGAATTATTAATGCACCCAGAAGAAGGGGAAAGAGGAACATAGGAAGTATCTATTGAGACATCTGGAATGGGCATAGAATTGGCAGTGGTGGTGGAACTCGGAAGAACTATGGAGGGGAGAGAAGAGGATGCAGTAGCAGAAGACTGAAGAAAGGAAAGATTCGGGAAAGATAAAGAGAAGTAAGGAGTATCTTCAAGAAAAGTGATGTGACGGGAAAAACGAAGGCGGTGAGAATGAGGATCATAACAGTGATAACCCTTATGTTCAGAGCTGTATCCAAGAAAAATATACATGGTAGAATGGGGAGAAAGTTTATTTCTCTCGACAGTGGGTAAAAGAACAAAACAGGTGCAACTTAAAATGCGAAGATGACCATAGGAGGAAGGAATGGAGTACAGATGCTCATAAGGTGTGATACCAGAGAGAGTGGTGGTAGGAATGTGATTGATTAGATAAACAGATGTAAGGATGGCTTCAACCCAGAAGGATTGAGGGACAGAAGAGGCAGAATGAAATACACGTGTAGTATTTAAGTTATGACGATGTTTGCGCTCAGCGACACCATTCTGATTAGGTGTATAAGGACAGGATTGCTGCGGAAGAGTGCCGTGAGTTGAAAGTAATGTGCGAATGGATGTAGAGAGATACTCGCGTGCCCCATCAGAGCGAAAAATCTTAATGTGTTTACCAAAGTGAGTATATACTCTTTGCGTAAATTGAGAGTAAATGGCAAAAACCTCAGATTGGGAACGCATTAAATGAAGCCAAGTATAACGCGAGAAATCATCAATAAAATATATGTAATAGAAGAAACCACCAAGAGAGGAGAATGGTGCAGGACCCCAAACATCAGAATGTACTAGATCAAAAGTAGATTCAGAAATAGATTCTCGAGAATAGAAAGGAAAAGTAGTGGGTTTAGCAAGTTTACAACCCAGACATGGATGTGAGGGAAGGAAAGAAACAGAACCTAGATTACCTGAACTGGCTAATAGTTTCAGGCGAGAACTAGACTAGTGCCCGAGGTGACTGTGCCAACAATCAAGAGAACATATAGAGGCGACAATGTCAGAAGATGGGAAAGCAGGAAAATTAGAGAGTCTAAGTGATAGAGGCCACCAACTCTACGCCCGATCCCAATCCTCTGGCCTGTAAGATGGTCCTGCACAGTACAAGTAGAGGAAGAAAAGGTAACTGTGAGACCATGATCAGTGAGCTGACTAACAAAAAGAAGGTTGAGAGCTAGGCCAGGGACATGATAGATGTTAGGACTGAAGACGTCCACACTACATAACAGGATGAAGACTCCCATCCACAGTGCAAACACTGGAAAAGGTATTAGGCATAGTAATTGAGACTTGGTTAGAGGTATCAACAGTCATATGATAAGTGGCACCAGAATCTAAAATCTAGGAAGAGGAAGACATACCAGAGATAACAGACATAGCAGAGGAAATGCTAGAGGACAGAGAGCGTTGCATGGCATGAATCTGTTTAGTAAGCTGAGCAACCTGAGAAAGAAGATCAACAGAAGAAAGAGAATCTGAGGCTGAGACAGAAGCAGCATGAGAGGAGGAAGCAGGAGATCGAGGTGAAGGGCGAGGCTGGGATGACTGTTGTTGTTGTCGTTGCTGAAGCTTCAGACACTGATTCCTCATATGACCGGGACGCTTGTAATAATGGCAGATAACTGAAGACCGACAAAGGTAGATGAAGCAGGAGCTGGTGACCAGAAAAGACGGAGTGTACTCGAGTGGAACGTCGAGAGGTCACAGCAAGAACTGTGTCTGTAGGGATAAACCATGGAGATAATGTGCTGAGACGAGTTTCTTCAACAATAACACTATGAATAACATCTTCAAAGGATGGAACAGGATCCTGATTGAGCAATTGGCTTCGAACAACCTCAAAATCAGGACGAAGACACATCAGAAATTCGAAGGTATGCTGTGTTTGGCGAGACTAAGTGCAAGTTTTGCAACATGTGCATGTCAAACAGGTAGACCCTTCTAAAGAATCAAGCTGACGCCATAAGGATCGCAAGTCACTGACATACTCCCTAACGAAACACTCACGTTGCTGTTTGTGAGTAAGATCCTGTAAAATGGCATACTAACGAGCAGAGCTAGAATTCTCAAACATAGGCCCCAAGTGTTCCCACATTGTATGAGCAGTGGGAAGATGTCCAATTTCCATATGAATATCAATCTCACAAGACTGACGGATAATGGTTATAGTACGGTGATCACTCAGTGTCCATGATGCATCGGGTGTAGACGGTTGGGGAGAGGTACCATCGACATGGCTAAACAAATCCATACCAAGTAAGGCAATGAGAATGGTAGTAAACCACTCTTTGTAGTTGGAACCATTTAATTTGATATCAATTGGAGCTAGAAAATGTGGAGAAGATGATGCCATGGTTTTTATGAGTTATAGATATATATATATATATATATATATATATATATATATAATAAATAATAATGGAAAAGAAGGGAAAAACAAAAAGAAAAAAGCAAAAGAGTCGGGAGAGAGAAAGCAAATGCTAAAACAACTCCCGGACTTGAGCTGGCGATGTGTAAAAGAATTCTTTTTTTATTTATTTTTTTTTTGTATTTGTATTTGCTTTTTTTAACATATATATTTATATGGATATAGATATATTATAATATATTATAGTATATATATATAATGTGGGTATTGTGAAATGGAATAAAGGTGAGAATCAATACTGAGGAGAAATGGCCAAATGCGTTAGGACTTGAATTGGTGAAAAAGCGCGACGGTCGTTAATCAAGGAAAAGGTGAGGTAAAATGATTTCCTCTGGGCGGGGAAAATAATTGAAAGCATGGACTATGGAGCTAGTCAGCAGCGTGCTGAAGGTGTGGGTCATGTCAATGAAATGCTTTGGAGCTTGTTATAAACGGAATAACGAGGCAAGCACCGGCTGGTGGCAGCGGCGAAGCACATACGGGTGTAAGATTGTGACGGCAGTAGATCCGGCAATGGCGAAGCACGAGTTTACAGGTTTTTTTTAGAGAGAGAAAAATAATGGAAGAACGGTAGTGCTTCAAGTAGACCGAGCTTTCAGAGCTTGTCAGAGGACAGACAAAGCTCGGTGGCGAGCTAACAAGGTGTCGATGGGTTAACAAAGTGGCTTACAGAGGTGTAACAAAACAAAGAATCACCAAACAAATGATGCTTACAGAGCTCCAGCAAAACAAGGAGAACTAAACAAATGACTTCGTCATCAAAGGCTGAACGGAGCAACCTTCCAGCGGGATCGACGGGCATCTGATACCATGATAAACAAAATATGAGAGAAAGAATGAGTTGTGTGTTCTTTGACTGAAACCACCCCATATAAATACAAGAATGATGTATACAAGAGTGTGTACACTTAAGGGTATATACATATAAGTATACAGTATATATACAAGTAATATTATTACTCTAACAGTTCAAAATCAGAGAAATCCTCATAAAGAAAATGTGATCCCGATGGTTCTCAACCCATAGTGCAACACTAGCATCATCAACAGAGTCCAGCTCATATGTAGAGCGCCTGATCTTCCTCTCTAGCCTCCTAACATAACGGTGGGTAAGAAGATCATCCCTATTACATAGACCACCCTACTTCTCCACTATCTCAGTATGCCTCTTCATTATGGTCTCCACAGGGATTCCAATATATAGTAAAGACAAAATTTGAAGATGAAACTCATCAGAGATGTAAGGTGCAAACATTGCACTGGTTCCAGCAGCCTTATTATCTGATGGGACATGGCATGGCGATCCTCTCTTATCTACATGCTTATCTTGATTATATATGACCAGTGCAACAGTTGGTTCAGCTATTAACCTCTTAACAATGAAATGACATACACAACCTCTCTTTGTATTTGGCCTACCAGCAAGGGTTTTTCGCTTTACAGCATAATTTCTACTGGGATGAACAACACCACCTTTCCTATGATCATCAGTGCCAAACAAGCACCAGTACCTGAAATTTAAATGCATATATCACAAAAAGAAAAGGGGAATTTTCAAGTTTCAAACGTGAAAACCATCATCTACCGGAATCCTTTATCGGCAACCTTCCATACCAAAAAGTATAGGAAATTTTGACAACCGTAAAAAATTGATAGCACCCTTTATTGATCATTAGGAAACTAGTTTTTTTAAAGAACTTCTCAACTTGAGAAGCTAGATTTTATTAAGAAAAAGAGATAACAAAACAAGAGTAGCAAAACTAAACTAAAAAACTGAAGAGCTAGCAAAACAAAGATGAACTAAAAACCAAATCCATGATTAAGAAAAGAGCGCATGAGCCAGTGTGGTAAATCTCTCCCAAAAAGGAACAAGTTGAGATGTCTATTCTTGAAGCCAAGAGAAGCTAGATTAATGGTGGGGCTCATCCAAGAGGAGGGGCATCTGATGAATTCTCGGACGGTTACACATATCTAGGAGAAAGTTTAAATTGAAAATCTGAGTTTGATAGCACCAAGGAGTAGAATGATTACAGCTCCCAATGATCTCCAAAACGTTGTGATGAGCACAGAAGATATACCCGATTGGGAGTCGATTATCTATTGCTGCCTGCAATGCCGCTTCAAAGACAAGTAGCACATCAGAGAGTTGCTGGTCATGGGCTGAGAGAGGCAACCTGCAAGAGAGATCCTATAATTAGCATCAGTAATTAAAAAAAACCAATGGACCTAACCTGCATGTTGTGGTTGGAGATCGCATGGGTGAATATGAAGTAACCGTCGGCATTGGTGAAGTTGTTTGGGATTAACTTTATGCCGATAGGATAATTGAAGTTGATTAAGTATTCTCGGACATGAGCAATAGCTTTGCTAAAAATAACAGAGAAGTTGGGACTGATATTCTTGAATATAGCATTACAACGACTAGTCCAAATAAACCAAGCCCCAACAACAATAAGCGCTAGTGTATGTTTGGACTGCCTATAAGTGATGATCCAAGACCTAGTGGAAAAACCCTCCAGCAATGATATAGTCAAGTTCTCCTTGTGATTAATCAGATTCTAGATGGATTGAGTTCTATCACAATTTCTAAATAAATGACCAATAGTCTCCCAATGCAGACCATAGAAGATACATGGATTATCCGAGCCAAGGTTTAAGCTGTGAAGAAATGCGGTGGTGGAAAGGCAACCGTGAAGACACATCCAAATAAAGTGTTTTGTACGACGGCCAACTGGGATGTGCCACAGTAAGTTCCAACCTATCCAAGGCTCCGAAGATAGAGAACCATTATTCAAGAAATGATAAACAGCTGGGGAGAATTTGTGACAGTTAGACTTAGGCTGTCAAACCCAATGATTACCCGACTCATAATCAATTGTGGCTATATTAGTGTTAAGATTATCGAACATGTTACAGAAGATGCAATTGAGCCCATTGTGATCCCAATGGTCATCTAGTACCAGATCAGTTAAATTAATATTATTGGTATCAATATCCATGTTGATATATGTAGGTTTAAAAGCAACCGGGATATCCAAACACCAGGGATCCCAGAGGAAAGAGGTATTTTCAGGGTTAACGGAATAAATTTTACAATGATGCTTGATGAAGGCAGTAGAATGACATAAACCCCGAAAAAACCAAGAGCATTTGGCGGGAGGATTGTCATGCCAAAAATTAATTTTCCCATATTTATCATTCAAAGTATCAACCCAAAGAGATTTTTCATTGTTCAAGTATTTGAAAGAAGTATGCTTAGCCATGAGGGAATGTTTAACAAGAGAGAGATTACAGATACCTAAGCCCCCTCAGACTTACCTGACATAAGCGTGCTTCAACTCACATTATGGATGCCCATTCCATTGCCATTCCTACTCAAAAAAAATTTCTAACAACTTTCGAGATCTCAGAGAGGATGGTATTAGTGATATGATAGACCAACAAGGTATAAACAGGGATAGAAAGGAGTCTTGAATTGATTAAAATCTCCTTAGCAGTAGGGGAAAGAAGATAACTGGCCCATCTAATAGCGAGACTTCCAACCTTATCAACCATGGGCTGGAAAGTTTGAGCTGCAATCCGCTTAGGGGAAATGAGAACACCAAGATATTTAAAAGGAAAAAAAAGGCCTGATTAAGGTTCAAATGGCACAAATACTTTTTGAAACATGCTTGTTGAACCAAGAAGGAAAGAAAATTTGAGACTTAGCATAATTAGGACGCTAACCAGTTAGATCCGAATAAATTGACATACAAAGACGGATATTTCTAGTGGTATTATGAGAAGCTTGAGAGATTAAAATCAAATCATCAGCATACATAAGATGATTAAAGTTGTTACACAGCCTACGATTAAATCCAGGGATCATGTTATTATGCAATCCAAAGTTAAGCAAAGTAGTGAGGGTTTAGGAAACTAGAATAAAAAGGTAAGAGGAAATGAGATCTCCTTAGCTAACTCCTTTGGAGGAGGAGAACCAAGGAGAAGGGACCCCGTTAATTAGAAGAGAGAAAGAACTAAACTGAAGACAAGAAGAAATCCAAGAGATCCAAGTCAAATGAAAATTCATTTTAGAGAGAATGGCAAGAATTGCATTCCAATTAAGGGTATCGTAAGCCTTTTCAATATCAAATTTATAATCATCCTAGGGGGGCTAATGGTATCGTTTGAAACCGAATGGGCAATCTCCTGTACCGTAATAATGTTGTCAAATGAGCAATGACAAGTGACAAACCCCACTATCCACCACCAATGAGATTAGGAATTTTTTTTTTTTTTAAAATAGTTAGCAAGAATTTTCGTAATGATTTTAAAACAAACGTTACAAAGGGAGATTAGTTTGAAATCAGAAACAAGTTTTGGATTCTCTTCTGTAGGGATGAGAGAGATGTAAGTTTTGCCCCAGGAAGTAGGCATAAAAGAGTTATTGAAAAAATACTGAATAGCAGCAAAAAGGTGATCACCGATGATGTGCCAAAAATTCTGATAAAATTCAATGTTAAACCCATCAGGACCAGGGACTTACCTGAAGGAAGATCCATGACAGTTAGGTAGACTTCCTCCGTGGTGACTTCCTGAATGAGAATAAGATTGTCTGAATCAGAAAGTCGAGGTAAATCAAGTGGTATTGCGTCAACGATGTTTAAATTAACATTCGAAGGGGCGTTCCAAAGATGTTGATAGAAGTTGAGGAAAGCCCGGTCAATATCAGCAGTATCACAATAAATATTGCCACTGAGGTCTTCAATCTGAGAAATGAAGTTAGTATGCAAACGAATACGAGAAATAGAATGAAAAAAAAATGTATTTTTGTCCCCATCTTTAATCCAACGTAATCGAGCCCGCTAGGCCCACTTGATGTTATACTGACGCTAAAAGGTAGAAAGCTTAGCGTAGTGTGCCATCAGGATATTTTGAGAGTTAGGATCAAGTTCTGAAATTTCAAGATTATTGATAAAATCCTCAGTACGGACAATAGCAGACTCTAAATCGTTAATGCCAGAATGACGCCAAGACTTAAGATTGGAATGGGTACAAGATAATAGATGGATAAAGGCATGCATAGGATTCCCATGGGGAGAGAAGCACCAGGCGTCCCTCACAGCATTATGATAGCCCAAAAACTGGAACCAAAAATTCTCAAACTTGAACACACTTTTTCTAAGAATATGAATAAAATTAACCTTGAGAAAGAGAGGGGGAGTGATAGAAAAAAGAACGAGAGAGATACTTGAGGGTGTAGGACTTAAAAGTTCCATTCTACTCAATAATCACCAAGCAACGATCTAGCCTAGCCCAACGATGAGCTGTACCAAGCTGATTGTTATACCAGGTGTAAGGGGAACCAGAAAACTTTAAATCCAACAGATTATTATTATCAACGAAGATCCTCCCTTATGCTCAGTTCTAGAAAGAATGGAATTAAAATCTCCCAGGACAAGCCAAGGGAGGCCAAGGGTGTTAGTTTTAGAAAGCTCTTGCCAAAGAAAACATTGACTACGACATTGAAGAGAGTTGTAAACCACAGAGATGATGAAGTTCTTAGAGGACTCGGTGGTCACAACCAAATGCAAAGCATGACGAGAGGAGGCAACAAGAGTAACTTTACCAATGACAGAGTTCCAAAGAATGATAATACCTCCGAAGAAACCTTCTGCTAAAAATGCAGGCCACTGCCAGTGCCTGGGAATCTTTTAACAAAAGCGATCAACTCGATCCGAATTGGCTCGAGTTTCCACAAGACAAACGATGATCGGTTTGATGGTTCTAATGAGACGGAAAACCCTTAAAGAAGTATCTCTCGCAGAGATACCCCTGTAGTTCCAACATATGATTTTAGCTGTATTAATGAAAACAATAATATAAGAGAGGAGGGAAAGGGACTTCCAAGCAAGGAGAAAAGACACAGCTAAAACAAGGAGGACGAGCTTAAGAGCTAGGGCCCCCAGCTTCAACTCTTCCCTTCTTCGGTGAAACTTCAGCGACATGTGTGTCTTTTCTTATGAGAGCATTTCTTCGTGCTTCTTCTTTGTATTGAACCAAGGCCATAGGGTCATCAGGGCTATCGTCATCAGACATCTCATCATCATCCTCATCAGAGAGGACTTCATCATCAGTGCTATCTTCCTCCATGGTCCCAGTTTCCAGGGCAGAAAAGACTTTTTCAACTAAGGAAATATGAGAGTGATCAGCTGAGCGAGAAGGGGTAGAGAAGTTTAGGAGAGAGGAGCGAAGATAGGAGGAGGGAAATTAGATCGAGTATAGATGGGTTTCTTTCCAACATTTCGGGCAAAGTTAGGGGAAATGATTTTAGTGGGGGGTTAAGCAGAAAGCTAGCATGGGGAGCTGAAGCGATGTATGGGGATTTGACTAGACTAGGGGAACTGTTTTCAATAGTGATGAAATTTATCTCGAGGAAGAATCAACGGTAGGATTAGCGGGACATGGGAAGTGGAAGAGGCTACCTGAGTGTCAGAGATAGGGTTACTATGGCTGGCGTGAGAAACAAGGAACTGCCCTCTGCTAGCAAAGCTTTTTACGCCATGTATGCTACGAGAGGCGGTGCCTCGAGACTTGGCGACATCGGCACTCAGGTCAACTGCCAATCTCAAGGTCATGTGATCAGCATGAGTGCCACCACCGCGACCTCGAGCCAGGCCACGCCGGCGAGAAACCAGCAACCAAGGCCCGTAGTCCGTCTCCGATGCGTTCTGGTCCATAACAGACGGATTTTCAGTTGAAGAAGTGACTGGAGGGGAGTCGAGATGTCCATATGCTGATCATTATCAGTGGAAACTTAGATGAGACCCTCCACCAGCACTATCACAATACGAGAGGGCAGTTGGGAGCCACCAGCACCAGTTGATGTAGACCAAGCGCAAGACTTACTCCATGCCCCACAAGACCGCAGTTGTAAGAAAAGGTCGATAGCCGTTCATACATAACTACAACAAAAACTCGATGATGATCGTCACCTATCCAGAACCCCGGTAGAGATGTTTGGACAAGTCTATCTCAATGCAAATACGAGCATACCTTAATCTGGCCAGAGTAGATGTGAACTCGTCAATTTTAATGAGATTTCCAAAGTTGCTTGCAATCGTCTCTAGAGTTTCACCATTCCAACATTCAACTGGGAGATTGTGAAACTGAACCCAGATCGCAGCGGTGTTAAGTTGGGCGAAGGACGGCTCAAAAAAAGGCTTCCATGGAGACGTTTGCAAAATGATTCTATTGACGGACCAGGGTCACTCAAGAAGAAGATGTTTCATTGCTAGTTCAGTAGAGCATCTAATCAAGAGAAATCTGTTTGGTAAATCATAAATGAAGATTTCACCAAAATCAAACCATTTGGAGAGAAGGGTGGACTTGACATGTTCGAATGGGGGAGGGTGGGGGTTTCTAAACAGCTTCCCGTAGAGAGCATGCTGGAACTTCATACAACCTCGATCGAGAGCGTTAGCATCTAAACGAACGAAGCTGGGGGTGGACGCTTTGAGTTTGTTCAAAAGTTGAGCGTTATGGAGCGGGGAATTGTCAATTAACTGGGTGAGAGAGGAGGCGATTTGGGACTAGGACTTATTCCGTGGACCGGGCGGAAAGGGCTGGCTCCCACTTGCCATGGCAAGGAGGAAACGGATGACGAGAGCTTCAGCAGAGAGAACAAGAGTTCAGCTCTCCAACAATAATAGTTTTCCTTGGAATTTCGTGATTATGATGTTATTCATTAGGTATATGGTTGGTTATGTAGCTTCTAACACGATACCGCTTGTTTAATGATGTAATAGGCCTATAAGGTTAATGAAGTCACTTTCATACAAAAAAAATTTTAAACCATTTAAATAAAACGATATAAAATGTGATCACATTATCAACAGTGCGGCTGGTAAAAGTTGTTTAAGAAAAAAATTTGATTAGATCAATCGATACAAATTTAGACTTTTCACATAATATGTGACCATAAAAAATAGCATAATCCCAAAACTATATGCCTAAAAAATTTTAGCCATACAAGAAAAGGTTCAACTTACAATATATATTCAAGAATTCCATCAACTTTTAGCTTGTAGCCCATTTCTAGAGGCCTCCTTCTCCTTGCTTCAACATGAAATCTTGTAGGGCTTTCTTTATTATTGGACTCACCTCTTACGAAATCATTCACTCTGCAGAAGGGAATGAGCGCAAGTCTATCAATTTTCTCACGCCACCCTCCCACTCTGGACAAAACTAAATCAATTGCAGAAAACTCCAGTGTAGGTGGATTCCGTACTAGAAGAGTCAAAATCTCATCCCATCTTGCCATCTGTGCACACAAAAGATATATATGTATATATATATATTGAATCAAAATACTTAAGAAAACACTTACAAAGTAAATATAAATTTGAGGGTTACACAAACAGCTAATTACCAAAACTTCCAGATAATATAAGTTTGGAGAAAACCATAAATGACCTTATTTGTATGAAATTTTGCATCTATGTTGTTCAATTAATAAATGGTCAAAAATACCACTCCAATTTCCATATGTTATCAGTTTGGCTGGAAAATAAAGTGCCTTACATGGAAAATATCTAGAGAACATGAAATATTTCAGCAAAAAACATAATTAAACTAAATAAGACACAAGAAACAAGACTCCAAAGATTCTTGCTAAGAAAACATTTATTGGCATACAATCTAAAATTCTTTATTATTCTACTTTTAACTTGTGACACTGGACATCAGAGAAGGATAAAAAGCTTTTATTTCAAGTCCCCCAAGCTTTTCCCTTCAGATAAACAGAAAACCATTCAAGAGAAAATCTAACACAGGATTATCACAAGCATAGGCTATTGAAGGTACATTGCCTTTGAATTAACTATTGTCAGGAGTATAGGTTGTTGCTATTTGAATATCTTGATTGGGATTGGTTGAAAATTTCAAAATCTAACTTTAACTACAGCATAAGCATGCTGTACAGGAAGTATCTGTTAACTGCTAACCACAACCACCAAAAATATCTTTATCTTTATCAACGAATAGTCAGAGCAGATTTGTATTTAAACATCATACCAACATCTAAATAAACTTAGCATATCACTGGTGTCAAATCCTGGAATCTTGTCAGATCTTGTTCCTAAATACCTTTAAGGCTTTGTTACTATTACATGAAGACTAATGGAGAATGCTTGTTTTTTTTAATATATATGATAATAAATTGTAGTACCTCCATTTAAGTTTGGTTCTACTACTCCCATACTTTGTTCTGTGCATGTATCACCTTCAACATATCGTTCTTTGTTTAAGTTAAAAACAAACTGTGTTGATGATGATATCTTAGTCGTATGAGAGCTTGAACTAGCATTGAGATCTGGAATTTGATTAACAGAACCGTCTTCAATAAAATTAAGGTCCTGGGTTAAATGGTAGTGCAATTTTTTTTCTATTTAAAGCATTTAATGGATAATTTTCTCTTTGATTCCTACTTCAAATTATATAATGGTCTTGCAAATTTTGGTAATATAGGCAGGGGCCACGTCATTCCAACCTTCATGCCCACTTGTTTTTTTTTTTTTTAATAGTGAAGAAGACCTCATTTCTCCAACCAAAAATAAATAAAGAAACTCCGGCTGCCTAAAGCCGGTCCCTGCTAGCTATCCAAATCGGCTTTGTTATAAGTGAGCAACTCGATACTATTACCTCCCATCCACTCCTCTATTTCTCAAAACCCTAATTTATATCTCTCTTTCTCTCTATAGCTTGCTGCCTTTTTCTTGCTTCTTATCTTGTGTCCTAGCGCCATATCAACGCCCATCTTGGCCTTCATTTAGTCCAAGTTCGTTCTCAAATACCCATTCTCAAAATAATCATGATCATTTGATTTGTTTCTCGCTTCATTATATGCTTTCTTGTTGTTTGGTGATTCCATGATGAATATGATGTTATATCTTGTGTGATTTATGTAGATGCTCTTTGATTGATGTATTTTTGTACTCTTATTTATTGGTTCGTGTTAGATGATTAATGGTGTTGGAGTGATGGAAAAGTTTAAGATTTAGAGAGAAAACTAAAACAATAGTGCTAGTTATTGGATAGAGTTTGCTCCCTTTTCTATTTGCTCCTATCAATTAATTCTGGCAATAATCCTTGCTGTTTGTGCCTTAGATTCTTTCAAAAGAACAACTATTTTATGGGCTAAAATTAAAATGGAAAATGAAATCATAGTTGGGGACTAAGAGTGTGAATTTAATAGCTTTGAAGCCTAATATCAATTATTTTTGGGAGGACGCTCTGGATCTCGGACGCCTCCTTTGGATCCCAGTGGTGTTTTTGAGAAGAAGAGAGAGAGCGAATAAGAGATACCCAAGAGGGAAAAAGAGAGCCACGAAATTGAACATAAAAAAATATTCCACTTGCATTGGAATATTTTATTTATGCCAGAATTCCCACATTATGTCATAATTTTATAGTGTAAATTAGGTACCCAAACGGCAGTATGGCATAAATTTGTGAAAATATTATATTATGCCATAATGTACGAATTATGTAGGAATATAATAAGCAATATAATAATTAAGTTTTATATAATAATTATGCCATAATGTACGAATTATATATTTTATTTTTGAGAAGAAGAGAGAGAGCGAATAATTAATTTTATAATGTACGAATTATATTATGACATCACAAATATTAGCGCTTTAATAAGCAATATAATAATTAAGTTTTATATAAAACCTCATATTAAAATAAAATTCATAATTATTTTTTTTGTGAATTATTAATAAATACTAAACAAAATTGAATTTTTAATGTTTTTTCTAGTTATTTATAAAATTCTTTTTCAGATCTATGACAACTTCTATAGAATTAAATTATTGATATATTAGATATCTATATTGATGGATTATGGTCAATTATTAAAGTAAAATATATTAGATGGAAGAAAATGTACTTAAATATTTGATTTATCTAATAATTATAAAGTTTCATCAGTTAACAACAAACACTAAAGGGGCGTTTGGTTGAATGTAGTTGAAAATGCAGTGGATTTGTATTTACAAATCCTTGGATTTGATAATTCAGGAGAGTCAAATCCAGTGTTTGGTTAGATGTATTTGTAATACTGGATCACAGAATATTGTGTTTGGTTGAAGGGATTTGTAAATTTGGATTTAGAAAACATGTGGCTGATTTGATATAATAATTAATATATACATTATAAAATATACATTTAATTTTAAGTAAATATGAATTTAAATTTAAAATATTATTAGTAATTAATATAATTAATATAAACTTAATTTATTATAATAAAATATAATATATTAATTATTTATTAAAAATAAGTAATATAATATAATAAATCAATTATATACTATATTACTAATATTAATTACACTATATTACATTTTATTTAATATTTTTATAAAATATAATTATAGTGTAATTAATATCATGAGTAATTAACATAATTAATATATATTTAATTTATTATAATAAAATATCATATATTAATTATTTTTATATTTAATATTTTATAAAATATAATCAGTGTAATTAATATCATGAGTAATTAATATAATTAATATATACTTAATTTATTATAATAAATATAATTTATTAATAATTTATTAAATTAATTAATATAATATAATATATCAATTATATATTATATTACTAATATTAATTACACTGTAATTATATTATATTTCATATTTTATAAAATATAATTATAGTGTAATTAATATTATGAGTAATTAAAATAATTAATATATACTTAATTTGTTATAATAAATACAATTTATTAATAATTTATTAAAATAGTTAATATAATATAATATATCAATTATATATTATATTACTAATATTAATTACACTATAATTATATTATATTTAATATTTTATAAAATATAATTATAGTGTAATTAATATTATGAGTAATTAATATAATAAATATGAATTCAAATTTTAAATATTATAAGTAATTAATATAATTAATATATACTTGCATGTGAGGGATTCATTGGATGGGATTTTGGAATTCGGTCATTTTGGCCGAATTCCATAATCCCATGACTTTTGGATTCGGAAATACAAAGTAAATTCAAATCCTTTGAAACAAACAAAGGATTTCTCAAATCCAAGGATTTTCAAATCTTTTGACTTTCAAATCCACTCAAACAAACACCCCCTAAATAGCTAACAGTTTTTATAAATGAGTATCAATAGTAATATTTACTTATGAGTTAAAATCTTCAATTAACTCTTTAAAAAAAATATAAAATTATATTACTTTTATTAAGATAATATATCATCTATTTTTAATTAATGCACCTTAGTGTGGTTAGCTAAACCTATATGGAGCAGTTATTCAAACTAATTTGAAAATTTTGGTTTCCTCATTAATGTTTATGTCAACTTTTAACAATGGGCTTATTGCCAAATCCCCATTATTAATGAATGGATGCTTAAGGGTTGGACAATCAATTCACAGTGGTGTGCGTACCTCTAATATGTAGTTTGGCTTTGTTAAAAAAAAATGATTTTTAACTTTTCATTATTCACTTTTTTTTTCTCTTTCATAGTATGCAATTTAAAAAGCTTGATTAGTCAATTTTTATATACAATAGTAAATTGTATTATGTTGTATTTATTGTATATGCATAAATAGATCATTAAAATAAATATATATATATATATATATATATAATTTTGCAAATATCTTTTTAACTTTGATTTTTATTAAAAAAATAGTAATTTGTTAAAATTTTGCAAAGATTGGAGAAGCTCTTGCTGTTCGATCAACATCTTATTATAGACCATGATATTAACAAATTTCGACCAAGAAAATTTCATTTTTTTTTTCAATTTTGTATTTTCCCCTCACTATTTTTAAATATTATATTTTATATATTTTAGTCATCTTTAGGAATTGATTGTTATCTTTCAAGCACTTTTAATGGTAATTTCATGATTTTAAGAACTATGTTTTTTCTTTTAATTTAAATTTTAACATTGTGTTAAAATCTTTGTTCTAAATTGTATTCTATTAAAAATAACTTATTTTACTAGATGTTTAAACAATGTCGCTCATGTATACGAATATGTACACATAAATTATGAACATCTTGCTTTGTTGAAAGTATTTGTTTTCTTTATAAAGCAATGCAACATATGTCTATTATATATATATATATATATATATATATGACCCACTCCTTTCCATTTCAAGATATTGGCTCTATTTTTTTTATTTTCTAATAATATCTATGTAGATTTTTACAATTTTTTAGGTTAAGAATAAGAGCAATAATAATTCATTTTCCTTTTTTAATTAGGTTTCTTTTTCAATTATTTATTACTTTAGTTTGGTCTAGTTGTTCATTTTTTTTTGGCTCGTAAACCATAAACCTGGCATCTATGCTGGTATCTAGGTGCTATCTACGACAACATCCACATCATTCAAAAAAGTTATTCAAGGAAAATTTATTATATAAATATAGCATTACATTTAATTTTACCTACCTAGATTTTGATGAGAGTAAAGTCTTGGTGTTTCGAATTTAAGCTAAGTTGTATGTAAAGAAGCATTTTTATCTTTTTCTTCAATATTTTTATATAATCAGCTTCCAGAACAACTTCCTAAATAACATAAATGCCAAATTTAATATCCATGGTAGCATTAATCTTCAAAACCTAAACACTGAACCCTAATCCTAAACTCTATAAAACCCTAATTTTTTAGGGAAGAGGATGAAAAAGGATTTTTAGAGAAAAATGATATGAATGCTAATGTGAATAATAACATGGCTCTGAATTTTTCCCACTTTGATCCATCAATTTTCTAAGAGCCATGCGTCTAAACCATTTTATTAGTTATTCATGTTGATGGACTTCTCTCTTGAGTGTTTTTTATCTATACAAAAATTCAAACCAACATTTTCTAAATAGTAATTTGTGAAATAGAAATGAAATTTTGATTCAAGATGTAATTTTAAAATTGATAAAATAAACGAAGGGAGGATTTTTGCTGAAAATAATGTGCATTTAACAAAGAAGACATGAGTAAAAATTGGATAGAGAGACGGAATGGGAGAGAGAATTGGCGGATGGAGAGAGAAATGGGAAATGTAAGCTGAATATTTATGAAATTTTTAATTCTGACTACTTTTTTGTACTGTTTATGAAATGGTTAAAATGGACAAGTATAATAGGACAAAATAAATCATTTACATATATAAATGGCATTGTTACAAAAAATTCTTATTGTTAGATATTATAAAAAATAAAAAAATAATAATTATATACCTTTTATTATAAGTAAATCCCTTCATGAATACTAAAAATCTTTTTTGGCAACACTCCAACAAATACCAATCAACTAACAAAACGATCCTTGTTTTATTTTGATCATTTATCTTGATATTGATGGATATCCTTATCTAAACTCTAATAGAACTTGTATTAAAAAAGAAACTCTATTAGCACTTTGGATGGGTTTGAAATTTAAAATTATGACATAAGTTAGGGCTAAACTTTTACAGTCAATTATTGTTATATTGTTTTTAAATTTAAACAAATATTTTTATATATAATAATTTATAATCAATTAATTATATTTATATACTCACTTTTTTATTGTTTAATTTTCCTATCAAATATAACTAAGAAAATTTTGCTTGATTTTTTACTCAATGAAAATTACACACAAATATGTGTTTTAAGAGTATATAACATAAAATATTTTTTCTCATATTTGATAACAATATGTTTTTTTTATAATGAATTGCTATTAAATGGTAACACATGTTTTTTCTATTCAAAACATTTAATAGACATTTTTTTCCTTGATTCTTAGTTCAAAATTTATAATGGTCTGGCAAATTTTGGTTGTCTAGTTTTTAACCTTTTTTCGTTGTACCCTTATGTCTACTAATTCCCTTTTAAATCAAGAAAATAGAACAAATAAGTGAATAACAACACAAAGTACATTCCACCATTTTACTCACAAATAATTTGATCCAACATAGGTAAGGGCCAACTCATTCAGGCCTTCATTCCCACTAGTGAAGAAGATCTCATTTCTCCAAACAATAACAAATGAAGAAAAAAAATTAATATTGGGCTTCAAAACCAATAAATTCACTCTCTTACTTCCCAACTTTGATTTCATCTCACTTTTGATCTTAGCCCATAAAATAGTTGCTTTTTTTTAAAAAAACAAAACTAAGCTGTAAATACAGGCACAAACAACAAGGATTATTATCATAATTATTTGATAGGAGCAAATAGAAAATGAAGAAAACTCTATCCAATAACTAGCACTATTGTCTTAGTTAATTTCCTCTCCAAATCTTGAACTTTTCCATCACTCCAGTATCATCAATCATCCAACACAAACTAATAAATAACAATACAAAACTAAATCAAACGACAGACAATCTCACTCAACAACAGAGCACAACCAAATCAAACCCCCATATACCACAAATAGATCACTAAAGACTTTAAAACTCCAAAAACTTCGTCAATCAAAGCGCATCCACATAAATCACACAAGGTATAACCATATTCATCACGAAATCACCAGACAACAAAAAAGCATACAATAAAGCAAGAATCAAATCAAATGATCATGATTATTATAATAATGGGTATTCGAGAATGACCCTAGACTAAATCAAGTTCACGATGGACATTGAAAGGTGCCAATATGCAAGCATAAGAGTTGGGAAGGAGCAGCTAGCTAGAGAATGAGAGAGAGATTAGGGATTTTGGAGATAGAGGAGAAGGTGGGAGGGAATAGTATCGAGTTACGTGAGCAATGAGACCTTCGGATTCATTTGAATCGGGTTTTAGATGGGTTTACAACAAAGCCGATGGTTACCTGCGTATATATGTTAAAAAAACAGTTTTTATTTTTTGAACATTAAAATTATTGTCTATAAAAAAATAGTTTTCATGATATGTGTCATGTGCCGCATAACTTACTTTGGAATTCTCTACACATAGAGGTTCATCACAAGCTTTAAGTAGAATTGAGTTAAATAATTTAAAAAATTGTAGAGATGTCATCTAACTTGTAAATTTTTGTAGATGTATGTAAAGAATTGTTGAAAGTTAATTTTAAAAAATTGAATTAAATTGATCTCCAACCTAATCAAAATTTGATCAATATATACATGCCACGTATTAACATTACTTTTTTAAAAAATATAATTAATATTTATTAAAAAAATGGTTTCCATGATATGTCTCGGGTGAAATAATAAATAGTTTTGGATACAGTTATGGAAGGACATAAAAATACAAGGTATTGTATATTCGAAATTGATAAAAATTGGTGTTAAAATGGGAAAAAATCCTTTTTTTTTTATTTTTTTTTCCATTAGTAAATGGGCCCAGCATGGCATTATCCTTTTTTTATTATCCTTAATTATTGTACATGCCTGGGCTGCCATGGCCCACCTATCCCAGGGCTCCCCAACCTAGGACATGTCTTAGTTTATTATGGTTTTTTTTTATTTAAACATCTCAAAATTTAAAAAAATCCTAAAAATAATTTTAAACCCACCAAAAAGAACTTAGAAACATAAATAACAAAAAATGAAATAGTATCAATAAAAAAATGTTAAGCATTGTGTGAAAAACTGTAAAAAAATGGGGAATAAGTATTATTAATAATCAACTAATAAAATGTGAAGAGCTATTTTTTTTTAATTTTTGTATAATTGATAATTATTTGAAATAAAAAATAAAAAATAAAAACCTTATAATGCAAACTATGAAAAATAAATATTTTTTAATGAAAACCTCAAAAATATAAACATTTTAAAAAAAACAACTTTTACGTGTGCTAGCCGGTAGGTCTCTTACCCCCGAGCCAAGTGTGGTATTGTAGCACTATGCAAGAGATATGTGCAGTGCCTGCCATAGACATGGCATTGCAGCACTATGCCTTCGGTGAGCGTGGCCCACATTGAGCTAGGCTGCTAGCCCATGTCAAGCCTTAGAAGGCATTACTTGATTGACACATTTACCCTTTTTTTTTCAACATTTTATGCATTTAAAAAATTAAAAAATAAGTGAAAAATCATAATTTGATTTTTAATCAATATAATTTATTCATATATACATCTTAAAATCTTCATTTTTAAAAATTAAAATTAATGTCTATCAAAAAAATGTTTCCATGATGTGTGTCAGCATCATACAACTTAGTTCATAATTCTCTACCACATGAGATGTTCATTACAAGTTTTTAGTTAGATTTGAATAGAATAATCTAGAGATCCATAAGAGATTTGTAACTTGTAAAATCTTGTAGGCGTACGGAGAGAATTTCATGGGGCTAATTGTAATATTGAATCAAGCTAATCTCTGTTGTTCATTAAAAAGGTGGAGTAGTATGCATATTTTTTGGGATCCTTTTGGGGACAACTTGAGAACATTTGTAAAACTCGCTCAAAATAATACAAGCTTTCTCCAAGTTCTCAAACCCATTTAATCCCTTTTCTTAAACATTTCGTGTCATAAAGTAGTGTTGATAATTCATTAAGCATTTGGCCAAGCAAGACAAATACTATCTAACAAGCAAGTGGCTCACATAATCTACTGTAAGTTCCAATTACATGATGTTAACAAATAGTTTTGGATGCAATTACACATTACATAATATTATGAGTTTTTATAAGTTTAAAATTAATGGTAAAGTTGGATTTTGGATGTGATTTGTTAGAGCTTGAGCCCTATAATTGACATTATTTGACAAGTGTTGAAGATGACGTGACAAAAACAATGATGATGTGACATAGCTTGGTGACATCACAAGATGACTTTCATGAAGGCATGAAAATTTTTTTT
Organism: Dioscorea cayenensis subsp. rotundata; assembly: GCF_009730915.1. NCBI lineage: Eukaryota > Viridiplantae > Streptophyta > Magnoliopsida > Dioscoreales > Dioscoreaceae > Dioscorea > Dioscorea cayenensis. The sequence continues at coordinate 2,770,399 of NC_052488.1, read as the reverse complement.
GTGAGATTAAAGCTATATTTGGGGAAGCTATATAGGGTAAGTGGGTTGCAACTTCAGGAGCAAACAAGTAGGATCTTAACCATATGAAGTCAAAGAATAAATGAAGACACTTGTATATTTGACAAGTGAATCAATCAAGCAACCACTTGGAGGCAAGATTGTTAGTGTAAACCCTAGCCCCAATACATTGTATGAACTCTTATTATTTGGATAATTATTATGAGGCATCGTTTTATTTATTATTATTTCTGTGCATAGTTAATAAGATAAAATATCCTTAAATATTTGTTCTACTCAAGTTATCAAATGCGTGATTTGGATAGTAAAACTTTGAAGCATAAACTAGAACAATATTCTAAATGTCCCTATTAGATTATTTTCATAAGAATGAAAATAAATTAAGACTAGTATGTCTTTCGTGAGATGACCTTGTTTTACGAGTCATAGGATATGGGATATTAATCAAAGGACATAGATACATGTTAGGGAACAGTGTACCTGGATCCGCTTTTGAGAACATTATATGGTTGTAAAGTCATAAGTGTTTTTCTCAAGCAATTCTTATACTCGAATCTTTCGACCTGAAATCACTATGGATCTCGGATGAATCCTTACATGCTTTAAATTACGCCTAATGTCATTCGTAATAGAGTGGCAAGTACGGGTATGTTTGGGAATATCGCGATTCATGCTAGAGACATGAGTGAAGTGAAGGGATTGCCCCTCTATAAAAATATTAAATATCACCGGCCACTTGATTAGTGAAAATGAGTAGTGCGTGACAACGGCCAAGGGGAATGATAAGAGTTATTATTTACTTAATCTAGTCAGTTCACTAAGAGATCAAGAAATCAATTAGCATTAAAATAAGGGTGACTCGCTCCTTGCCTTATGCTAATTAATATATTCAGTGGCAAAGGACTGTATAAGGTTGCGATAGGTTCCGTGATAAGTGCTTGAGTAGACATATTTTTATATATGTTTTACATGTATTGAGCATCATTTTTTACCATGGTTTATGTCTCATATTGTGTATTTGGTGTTCTTTTATGCATATAGGTTGTGAATGCCTTGAAGAGTAAAAAAGAAGCAAAGATAGGCTATAAAGACACAATGTTGGGAGTTCTTGTTCAATTCAAGGACCAAGACAAGAGAGGAGTTCATAAATGTGGAGATGTGTGCCAACTTGCAAGAAGATTCAAGTCAATTCACTAGTTGGAAGGGCACAAATGCAGCCACATCTTCATATTCCTTCTCTTTGTGAAAATTGCAAGACCTTTCAAAGATACGTCGATGAAGAGAAGTTTTATAGCCTACCACATGGACGTGTACCCGGACATGTGGCCTCAAGAGAATAGTGTTTGGACCGCGGTTTGTGAAAAGTACCGCAGCAAAACACTGCAGCAGTACTGTAGCAAAATTCCTGCAGTCCACATGGGCGCGTGGGGGCACGTGACAGGCGCGGTTTTGGGCTTTAAATAGGCCGTTTGCCCTATTCTTTAGGAACTTTTTGGCGAGGCTTTTGGCGAGCACTTTGAAGGCAAGACGGCTAGGGTTTTGGAAGAGGTCTTTGGCGATATTGGGGGGCATCCATCACCAACTTTGATCGATCTTCTCTCCGTCATAGCATAGAGGGAGCCTTCGGCAACCTAGCTCCGGAGAAGGATTCTTCAAGACGTTGGGCGACCCATCATGGCCATCATCACGAATTTAAGGGGGTTTTAACTTCATGGTTTTCATTGCTTTTCATTGTATTCATCATTGTTTTGTAACTTGCTCCATGGAGGGCTAAACCCTAGTAGGTATTTCGGCATGTGAACCCTTGGATCTATGTTTTTGTATTGATTTGCTTTATGTTTCTATTAAATCCGAGTTGATTTGAGTTTTAATCTTGTATTCCCATTGCTTGCTTGTTTTATTAATCCTTGTGGTTAATTGGATTTGCATGACTTGTTAGTTTGATGAGAGAGAGGTCTCCATTAGAGTTAGAACTTCAAGGTTAAAGAGGGTTCAGAGGGTGAGTCATGAGATAGTGGAGTGTCCCCTTTCCCTTCCGATTGAGTGTTTCCTATCTCCGTATTCCCTAGACTCTATGCAACCATATTTGGTGTAAGGTGTGAGATTGAGAGATTTTTCCGTCAGGACCATGTAGGGGGTTAGGGATCCTTCACCGGGAATTAGGGTTGGATCTATCTTTAGAAATCGGTTTCACTCTTAGGTGTCCCTAAAGCGTATTGCGGTCATATGGGGTGTGAGGTGTTGAGATTAAACGATTTCTCCGCCGGGACCTTGTAGGGGACTAGTACCGGTGGCTTGGAGGCATGGGTCGGTTGTTCTTGGATTACCTCGACTCATTAGACTCGGTTTAGAAGCATTTAGTGAATCTTGAGCTTCATGTTAGATCCTAGGGGGAGCATTGTTCGGGTACCTCATCTTTATTGATTGAGATCTCCTTTACTTGTTTTTCGTGCCCGTTTGTTTGCTTATTAATTCTCTTGCAATTAGTTCATTTCAGCACATCCATTGATTTCGACTAGATAACTAAGAATTGGTTAATACTAATACTTCCGTTCCCTGTAGATTCGACTACCCACTCACCGGGGTAATTATTACTTCGACACCCGTGCACTTACAGTTTACACGCACATTCGGACCCGTGTCAAGTTTTTAGCGCCGTTGCCGGGGAACAGGATATTAGGAACACTGTGACTTGGTTACTTTAGTTACTCACATTTTCATTTACTATTTCTACTTCATACTTCTCTCTTTCGCCGTTCTTATTGTTTCTTTTCATTGATTTCAGCTACAGGTTATGACCCGTGGGAACCCTTCGACATTGGTTGAAGAGGATCCAGAAATTGAGCGAAGAATTCATAGAAGGGGCAAGGAACCTGCGCAGGAACAGAATTTTCCAGCTGAAATAGAGGTTGAAGAATCTAAAAATATGGCAGAACAAGGGGGGCAACCAAGAACACTTTCAGATTTTGCTAGGCCTACAATTCATGGGACACAATCGAGCATTGTTAGGCCACCGGTAGCAGCCCAGAATTTTGAGTTAAAGCCGGGTTTCATTCAAATGGTTCAACAGTCCGCACAATTTAATGGGTTAGCAGATGAAGACCCAAACATTCATATTGAGAATTTCCTTGAAGTTTGCGATATGTTGAAGATCAATGGGGTTTCGGATGTGCAATTTGCTTGAGGGCTTTTCCATTCTCATTGAAAGGAAGAGCCAAACAATGGCTCCATTTATTGCCAAGAGCTTCTACAACAACATGGAACGAAATGGCCGAGGCTTTCCTTGCAAGGTATTTTCCTCCGGGGGAATCGGCAAAACTTCGTAATGAGATATCATCATTTGTTCAAATGGAGCTTGAATCTTTATTTGAGACTTGGGAACGATTCAAGGACCTCTTGCGGAAGTGTCCACAACATGGGTTCCCCGATTGGATGGTCATTCAGTCATTTTACAATGGGTTGAACTCAAGCAACAAACAACTTCTTGATGCCGCCGCGGGAGGAACATTGGGAAACAAGACACCCGAAGAAGCCCGACAATTGATTGAGGAAATGGGTTTGAATAGCTACCAATGGAATGCAAGGAAAAAGAAGAAAGTGGTCAGACTCCATGAGATTGACGCGGTTACATCTTTGGCAGCCCAAGTAGAAGCATTGAGCAAGAAATTGGGCACTTTGACTTCATCAAAGGTAGCCGCAATCACAAGTTGTGATGGTTGTGGGGGTTCACATATGCCATCGGATTGTCCTATCTCGATTACTACTTCAGCCCCAATTGAACAAGTACATTTTATGGGCAATTCGGGAAGAGGACAAGGTAATCCGTATAGCAACACCTATAACCAAGGGTGGAGAAACCACCCAAATCTCTCATGGGGCAATGAAGGGCAACAAAAGACCACTACCCCACCAGGATTTCAGCAAACACCTTCGATTCCGGAGAGAGTTTCAGAATTAGAAAGGGTTTTATCAAAGTTTATTAAATCGACCGACACAAGGTTCCAAAACATAGAGGCAACACTCCGCAATCATACCGCTTCTTTACATAATTTGGAGAATCAAGTTGGACAAATACCGAAGTCATTGGCGGAGAGGCCTTTAGGGAGCTTACCAAGTAACACCGAGACTAACCCAAGGGAGCAAGTGAAGACGATCACTTTGAGAAGTGGTCGAGAGCTCCAAGAAGAGCTCACTACTGAGAAAAATTCTGAAATTCTTCAAGCTAAAACCCCCATTGGGAAGACTGCTGAATTTCCTCAAGAAACGCCAAAAGATAAGGTGCAAGATAACGAGAAGGGGCCAGTTGCGTCACTTCCTTCATATACTCCAAGGATCCCTTATCCGGCACGTTTGAAGAAAGACCAAGTTGATGTGCAAAACAGGAAATTTCTGGATCTATTCAAACAGTTACACATTAACATTCCCTTTGTAGAGGCGTTATCTCAAATGCCTCGTTATGCAAAGTTCTTAAAGGACGTCTTGACTAACAAGAGGAAGATGGAGAAAAGTGTGGCTGTGGTGTTAGAGGGGAATTGTTCGGCAATGCTTCAGAAGAATTTGCCAAACAAAATGAAAGATCCGGGATGCTTTATCATACCTTGTGCAATCGGAGGTTTGGGGGAAGAAAAAGCTTTGGCTGATTCGGGAGCTAGTATTAATGTCATGCCGTACACATTATTTTTAGAAATTGGGGTTGGGAGAGCCAAGGCCAACCCGCATGACTTTACAGCTGGCCAATCGTTCCGTTCGTCACCCTCGAGGTATAATTGAAGATGTTTTGCTAAATGTTGACAAGTATATTTTTCCTGCAGATTTTGTTGTGTTAGATGTCGATGAAGATGCAGAGGTTCCATTAATTCTAGGAAGACCTTTCTTAAGAATCTCCAAGGCTTTCATTGACATGGATAGAGGCGAGATGACATTGCGCATTGGAGAAGAAAAGATCACATACCGTCTCGCCGAAGCAATGAAGCACTCTCTTGACTTTAATGATACTTGTTATTTTTTTTATGTCAATGATAAGATTTCTGATGAGTACCTGCAAGAATTTTTGAATCCAGATCCATATGAGGTGTGGCCGGATATTGAGGAGGCGAACACAACCAATTGTGAAAAACAAGTTCTCAATGAGCAACAATTAGAAAGGATTTTTTAAACAGATTTTTCGCCGAGTTAAGAGGCCGAGACGTCGCCACCGAAAGTATTCCAACACAGTAAGGGACAAGCACACAAAGGAAGAGCGCGACATTCCCTCATTCGGTAACATAGTTAAAAATTTCTCCTTGAGTTATGGCCAAACTCATAATATTATGTAATGTGTAATTGCATCCAAAACTATTTGTTAACATCATGTAATTGGAACTTACAGTAGATTATGTGAGCCACTTGCTTGTTAGATAGTATTTGTCTTGCTTGGCCAAATGCTTAATGAATTATCAACACTACTTTATGACACGAAATGTTTAAGAAAAGGGATTAAATGGGTTTGAGAACTTGGAGAAAGCTTGTATTATTTTGAGCGAGTTTTACAAATGTTCTCAAGTTGTCCCCAAAAGGATCCCAAAAAATATGCATACTACTCCACCTTTTTAATGAACAACAGAGATTAGCTTGATTCAATATTACAATTAGCCCCATGAAATTCTCTCCGTACGCCTACAAGATTTTACAAGTTACAAATCTCTTATGGATCTCTAGATTATTCTATTCAAATCTAACTAAAAACTTGTAATGAACATCTCATGTGGTAGAGAATTATGAACTAAGTTGTATGATGTTGACACACATCATGGAAACATTTTTTTGATAGACATTAATTTTAATTTTTAAAAATGAAGATTTTAAGATGTATATATGAATAAATTATATTGATTAAAAATCAAATTATGATTTTTCACTTATTTTTTAATTTTTTAAATGCATAAAATGTTGAAAAAAAAAAAGGGTAAATGTGTCAATCAAGTAATGCCTTCTAAGGCTTGACATGGGCTAGCAGCCTAGCACAATGTGGGCCACGCTCACCGAAGGCATAGTGCTGTGATGCTATGTCTATGGCAGGCACTGCACATATCTCTTGCATAGTGCTACAATACCACACTTGGCTCGGGGGTAAGAGACCTACCGGCTAGCACACGTAAAAGTTGTTTTTTTAAAATGTTTATATTTTTGAGGTTTTCATTAAAAAATATTTATTTTTCATAGTTTGCATTATAAGGTTTTTATTTTTTATTTTTTATTTCAAATAATTATCAATTATACAAAAATTAAAAAAATAGCTCTTCACATTTTATTAGTTGATTATTAATAATACTTATTCCCCATTTTTTACAGTTTTTCACACAATGCTTAACATTTTTTTATTGATACTATTTCATTTTTTGTTATTTATGTTTCTAAGTTCTTTTTGGTGGGTTTAAAATTATTTTTAGGATTTTTTTAAATTTTGAGATGTTTAAATAAAAAAAAACCATAATAAACTAAGACATGTCCTAGGTTGGGGAGCCCTGGGATAGGTGGGCCATGGCAGCCCAGGCATGTACAATAATTAAGGATAATGAAAAAAGGATAATGCCATGCTGGGCCCATTTACTAATGGAAAAAAAATAATAAAAAAAGGATTTTTTCCCATTTTAACACCAATTTTTATCAATTTCGAATATACAATACCTTGTATTTTTATGTCCTTCCATAACTGTATCCAAAACTATTTATTATTTCACCCGAGACATATCATGGAAACCATTTTTTTAATAAATATTAATTATATTTTTTAAAAAAGTAATGTTAATACGTGGCATGTATATATTGATCAAATTTTGATTAGGTTGGAGATCAATTTAATTCAATTTTTTAAAATTAACTTTCAACAATTCTTTACATACATCTACAAAAATTTACAAGTTAGATGACATCTCTACAATTTTTTAAATTATTTAACTCAATTCTACTTAAAGCTTGTGATGAACCTCTATGTGTAGAGAATTCCAAAGTAAGTTATGCGGCACATGACACATATCATGAAAACTATTTTTTTATAGACAATAATTTTAATATTCAAAAAATAAAAACTGTTTTTTTAACATATATACGCAGGTAACCATCGGCTTTGTTGTAAACCCATCTAAAACCCGATTCAAATGAATCCGAAGGTCTCATTGCTCACGTAACTCGATACTATTCCCTCCCACCTTCTCCTCTATCTCCAAAATCCCTAATCTCTCTCTCATTCTCTAGCTAGCTGCTCCTTCCCAACTCTTATGCTTGCATATTGGCACCTTTCAATGTCCATCTTGAACTTGATTTAGTCTAGGTTCATTCTCGAATACCCATTATTATAATAATCATGATCATTTGATTTGATTCTTGCTTTATTGTATGCTTTTTTGTTGTCCGGTGATTTCGTGATGAATATGGTTATACCTTGTGTGATTTATCATGTTTAATATGCTTTTTTGTTGTTTGGTGTGTTCAGAATCGTCATCAAAAGAAGGTATAACTTTTTATTATCTATTTATTTAGAATTTAATCCTAGTTCTGGCATGCGTTAGAGTTTTATCATGTTTACTTGCCGTTAAAAATTTTGTTATCCGCTGCGTTTTGGTATGTATTTTTCGCATGATAATTCCCTTGTTAGAGTGATAAGATCCCAACAAAGATCTCATCAAATAAAATTATAGTAATTTATATTGTAATGATCGATTTTCTATTTATTTTAAACTGTATTAAATTCATTCTCTTTGGGCATGGTGCACTCTATTTGGGTATGATACACTTGTATTTATTCCTTGACACATCATCAATAAGCTAATTCTTAATGATTTTCTGATTCAGAATACAATTTATATGGAGGCAAGCTGAAGCCATATTGGACATCATCAATAAGCTAAAGCTATCTTCAGTTAGATGTGGTCATTTTGAACCATAACCGTGGAGCTGAACCGGAACCGAACCGCCAAAAACCGGAATTAGAACCAAAAAAAAACTGTAACATTCCTAAAACCGGAACCGAAACCTTCATATAAGGTTCGGTTCTGATTTCAAAATTTAAAAACCGCGGTTTGAACCCCTGGTTCCACTTGAATTAAAAGATTCAAAATATCAAATTACTTAGTTACATATATATTATTATATTATATAAAATAATGTTATGACTTATGACATCTGATTAGGTTTGACCATTTAAGACTTTGAGTCGTGTGAATTGCCTGATTAGGTTAGGTCTAAATATTTGAATTAAACCAATTGATTTAAGTTTTTATTTTGTTGATTTGTTCTCTTTTGGCCGACCCTCTCTTGAAGACTTGAAAACCTTAAATCCCCTTTGATGAAATCCTAATCCTAGATCTCAATCCAAGGGCGGCGGGCTGGATCGATCTACAGATGTGGAAGCCCAACCTGATGGTGGAGAAGGTGGGGAGGAGCAAGCTCGAGCGGCAGCGAGATGGCTGGGAGTTCATCTTCGATGGATTACTGGAGACGGTTCTTCCGTAGCTCAATCTCGGATATCTTTGACGTGATAGAGAAGACGATCATGGTTGTTGCCTCCAATCATTCTGATTTCTAAGGAGTTCCTTCTGAGACGGGATGGAATCACTTTGACTTTCTTCGCTCATCCGACTGTGGAGGTGAATGACAAAGAAAAATAGCTCGAACCATTTGAACCGTCAAACCGGAACCATTGAACAGAACCGCCGAAACCGGAACCAAACCGCCAAGAACCTTGCCTAGGCGGTTCGATTTCGGTTCAAAGTTTTTTGGAACCGGCAGTTTAAGAATCGTAACCGGCGGTTCCTGAACCGTGGCCATGTCTATCTTCAGTGACACAAGAATAATCTGAAATATTCTTTTTATAGAGAACTCCTATCATGTTACCATAACCTTTTGTTTGGTTGGGATAAAACGTTGTACTAACAATGTGGCGGTCCATGAATTTGTATTCAAATAGAAACTCCCGTGATCCATTACCAAACTACCATTCTACTTCTCAACTTAGTTAAATACCCATAATCAAGTAACAGGTCGGTCACTCATGGAATTCCGATCAAGTTTGATTGACGTGATAGCCGGAGATGCGCATCACATTATTTTAAAAACTATTCCATCCTAGCTGGAAAAGACACATGGATGATGACATGGCATAGTGCTGACGTGCCCAGTCTAATCCAGCTGGGCTGTGAAGACATTTTTATATTTGTGATGTGGCATCTCCAGCTGTCACGTCAGTCAAACTTGGCCAGAATTCCATGAGTGACCGCCAGATAGAAAGAAATCAATACAATAAAAATCGACATAACACAGTGACCTCTTAAAAAATTTACCCGATCAAATTATCATCTAATTTAAAATATTCCACCAACTTAATTAAATCGTAATAAGTGTTTCAACCTCGGAGTAATTATTTTTAAATTATTTTTAATTAAATTATGTGTAAGTATGTAATTATGAGCTTTAATATATATTTTTTTCAATAAATGGATAAACAACAATTCATCAACAATTCATTAACAACCAGCTTTAATTTTTTTCCTATTTGTAAGTAACTACATTTCTATGAATTAGTTTGCAATTACTAAATACTTATTTATTAATTTCTTTTTAGAAATTATTTGACGAAAAAATTGAGAAACAAATAAAAATAGAAGAATATCATTTTGACCTCTCAAATGTATTTATGTCATCCCACTATTTGTATATTTCCCACTTACACGTTAACCAATACAAATGTATCATATTAACTTTTTCCCTCCAAAAACATCATATCCCAATATTCAGAAAGGTTAACTTAAACGTAAACCTTGTATTCCAACCCTGCAAAGTTTTTTTTTTTTTTTCGCCATCATCATGTGCAAATGGGAAAGTGTTAGCCAACCTAGTTTATTTATTTTAACATGATAATTATTGTCATATTGAAACTTAAAGACTGATGCAAGTACTAAAGAATTTGAGTTCTTGTTGTGGATGTGGAATGCTGATAATGTGCAAACTGGAAAGATACTTAGCCTTTTCCTAGTTGAGGCAAGAAAGCAAACCACATTAGCTTCGTTGTACTTTCCTAAATATTGTTTCAAAAATCAATAATCAAAAGGACTTCAAATTGGAAACTGTTCAAAGAGAACATGTACTGTGCCTAATATGATAGGCACTAGGATGAAGGATAACTAATGAGAAAAACACTATCCAGGATTAAAGAAAGGAGAAGAATTGCAAACAGAGAGCAAACAACACTCACACAGTATGAGAACAAACAGAGAGCTTTCTTGTTTGTGAACCATCAGACTCAAACTCCTTTTCACCCTCTATTTCATTCATAAAGCATACATATATGAGTTAGTTTTTCATGGTGACTAGATTAAAATATTTAAGACATAGTACATAACTTTTAAATACTACATGACATTAGTCACCAAAAGTCAATTAGAGCTAAGACTGTCCCTTATAGGATACATGTAGCCTAGTGAGCCTATACTGCAGACCTGAACACTTATCAATCACACATTACCATCTCTAGAATTTTCTTCAGTCTTCCATTCTGCACATTGCTATGATGATCCTGCAATCAGCTTCATCATCTGCCAACATAGGATGCTGGAATTTTAAGCCCATAAAAGAGAGTTTTGGTTATCCTGTTTGTGTCTACCCATGCACTGTTTAGGCTACTATTTACCGTGCTTTAATTTAGTATTTTCTATAGCAGAGATAGAGCCAAGATTTTTTTTTATTTTAGCCAAATAAAAGTTTTTTTTTTTCTTAAGACGACCAAAACAATAGATATTTACAAATACCTTTAAAAAAAATATATTCTTTTTATATACCATATATTTTAATTTGTAAAAAATCAGGGGGCGATGACCCCTTTCACCCACTCTATCCTCCTTGAGTGTTTGTGCTACAGTAATATGTTAATTTTTCATCATCCTATGGTACTCTCCCATTCAATAAAACTCATGTTTCCACTAATCAAGATTATTGTAGTAATGTCACCAAGGTTCCATGCTCGGCAATGAAAGTTAATATGACCCTTTCTATTATCTAGCCACCTGCCCTTGGTTTTTTTTTTTACCCTGAGGAGATCCATTGCATCATAAAAGAGGCTAATTTTTTAAATTATTATATTTTTTTTAAATAAATACCAAAATGATTCTTACAATGCCACGGAACCAAAACCTGGAATAATAACCCAATAACCCGGTTTCGTGGTAACTATTCAGTTCCGTGGTAAATATCACGGAACCAAAGCCTGGCTCATTTTTATTTTTTGAAGATTTAACTTGGGATTTTATTTTTACTCTTTTATTTATATAAAATGCTTTTATCTTTTTCTTTGTAAAAATAAAAAATGATTCTTACAATGTACTCCGTCCATATGTAATTGTCTTGAATAACGATATCTCTTAGATTAAAAAAACGTTAAGTTTCCAAAACTCAATAAAAATGTTACTTCACTGGTCAAAGTTATGCTTATTCTCTCTACACATATCCCTCTCAATTGCCATTGGCTTAATGCTACAACCATTGCATTTGAGTTTTTTTTTTATAATCCCAACTCAAAATAGCTGAAAGTTAAAAAATAAAAATAAAATAAAAAAAAGAGGATAAATTTGAAAAAGATATAATAAATATTTTCTTGAGGTAATAAAAATACAATAAAAAAGGATGCTCGAATAGGACATTTATAAAGGAACAGAGTATATCATTAGATATTAAATAGAAAATATCATAATATCATTTTTTTTTTTTAGAAAACTCACTTCATTAAAGCCAAATAGCCAATTATATATTGTCTTATTTTTCATAAAGAACCATGCTTCATTTATTAAAATTAAAACTATATACCTAATATTTGAAGACATGATCATATATATATATATATATATATATATTTTAAAAAAAAAAGTTCATGGTGGCATGTAATGTCAGCATTTTTCAAGGGGTACCAAGTAAAAGCCTCTCTTCCAACTCAATGCATTGAAGGAGAAGAAAAACCAGGTGCATAGCATGATTAGTGCAAGCTAATAATTTCACACAGTAATATCAATATGATCTAATGGGATTGAAACGCAAAACAAACTATCCAACAACAGCAGCAGCAGCAGCAAAAAAAAATGCAGCAAAACATACTGTGAAAATTTTAAGGCAAATTAGCTGCAGCATTAAACAGCAGGAGAGAATAATCAAGACACAACTTTAATGATCAACAAGAATATGGAAGAAGGAATCCTACAAAGACGCAAATTAAAGATGAGAAAATTGGTTTAATCTTTATGCTTATTATATTAAATGACATGGTTGATAACTGAAACAAGCATTTGGTGATTTTAAGCTTGCATCATTCCAAAGTCGATACAATTAGAGAGACAAGAAAGAACAAGCATGACAAGAAGATGAGGTAATAAGTAGTTTTCTTGCATGTAAAGAATTATTATAAATCCATCTTTCTAAAGAGAGACAAGATAAAATACAACACAATTTCATGACATGACTGAAAAATGATGAACAAATTGGCATACCTTCAATAAACTTGCCCATCACTTCCACCTTAAGTAATAATCTTATGATGAATTTCCAGGAAAGGAACTCAAAGCAGTAATTACATGCTCATACACTTTAATACCCCTCAGAAACACGGTATCCTTTAAATGCTGCATAGAGCCACAAATCATAGGAAAAAAAAAAATCAGAGAATGAAAGCAGAGAAGTATGACAATATGTGAATTCAGAACTGTACCTCATTGTGTTCATGAAGTAGGATGGGAGTATTGGCCATTGGTGAGAATCCAAGAGCAGGGATACCAAACTGTCTGATGAACCGAGCATCGGTTGTGGATGCTAAAATTTCAGGCTTAGAAAGTTTTCCCCCAGATGCAATAATGGCTTTTGTAAAAACAGACCACCAAGGGTTTGATTCATCTGTTGCAGTCGATAGTGGACGGCCACCATTATCACTTAACTTTGGTCCTTTCAGGAACAACTGTCATATTATGCAAGTGAAGTTTATGACCATGTTATTACCATGGAAGGCATCAAATTAAAAGCACAATGCTAAACCCTGCATCTTTTATGTATGTCATCAATTAAGATGAGCATTGATCACGTATGGATATCTTTGAAAATAATCCATATTGACGAAGATCTACTTTTGAGTATGAAGGCTTAAAAACTTTCAATTGTTTTGTTGAAGTAATTGAAATGGTCAGGCATTCTTTATAAGATAATAACAGCTTACAAACACTACTTTGTAATCTATTCGCTTCATTTAACATTTGCTTCTAAAGCCATTTCCGCCGACAACCTAACAAAGTTTGATGTCCATTTGCCACTACCAGTCATCTGACATTAGGAAAACATGAAAATGGAGAAGCATTAGTAGCAAGTAACTAATAAGGTTTGTTTCAATCCAGGAACTGGAGTACCCAACATGTTCATCCATTTCCTTTAACAACTATTCTGTCTTTACAGGCATCCACAGTAAAAGCAAAATTTCCATTTGTTTCAGGACAAGCTACGGAGAGGAGAAGCATAACATAAAACTGATGTTATTATGGAACGCTATTTTTTTATGGCAGAATTTCTATATGAGATTGAAACTTTTGAGATTAATTGGGAACCAGCACTCAGACATAACTGACTATTAATTTTGGTGCCTTAACTAATAGTCCTTGATCTGATGCAATTGGGAATGGCAGCTAAATGGTTCCTTACTTATGCATCTCTACAGCCTAAACCCCAGATAATAGTCCTTCACCTAATGTTGTTAAAAGTGCTAACTAATTGGTCCTATTAATTGTTTAGTCCTCTTAACCTTCCATTTTATATTTCAGCATTATTTTTCAGTAAATCTCAGCTGTCTAAATCATTCAGAACCATGACTACAAATTGTATTGCCCACAATGTTCTTGAGAATGACAATCAGCTGTTGGCTCATTTGACAAAGATTGATTCTTGATAGTAGATGGCAGTAAACGCTTGAGTAGCAGTACCAATGCAGACCCCGTATCTAAAATACTTAGAAGTTAGAAGTTCCTATGACTGATATGGAAAGTATGTAAACAGTAAATATTGCAGAAGTTCTCAAAAGAATTCCCCAAGCAATCTCCCCATGATAACTCGCACCTTTTCAAATTGAATGTTACTTTTCACCAGGGAAAAGGGATTTTTGGCAATCCACAAGCCATTTTCTCATTTATGTTCTAGAAAATCTCATCTTCTTTGGCCTGTAATATGAAAAGGATCTAAAACCCTACACTGAGCCAGATGAACAAAAGCATCACAAAGGCAGAAGTCCTCTCACCATCCCTTCCATATAATCTTCATCTTTTTAAAAAACAAAAGAACCCATTCACAAGTTAAAACAGATATTTTGATAATCTGCAAGTTATTTCCACCTTTACATCCAAATTCCAAAACAACAACTCTACTCAAATTCTCACACCCAGATCAGATCACGGGATCTTGGTCACCTCTAGTGAAAGTTCTATTTTTCTAGTCCCTTAACCAAGTAGTATTCTGAATGTTGGAAGTTCATATTCATAGCACCTTTAGTTTCACTAGTTTTATTTCAACATAACATTATTTAAATAAACCATAGTCATCCTCGTATCTATTAAATCAATAATATTAATAATAGTGCAACTTCTCATATAGATAGTAGTGGGAAATTTAAGTCTTGGATCTATGTATGATGTGATCTTGTAGCAACATGTTAAAAGTAAAATCACCAAATTGTTAAACAAGTGTGGTTCATAAACTATGTACCAGGCTGTTGATCCACTAATGAAAATTTTCATCCCAAAATTTTAATACTTTTAATCTTTGTGTGATGGCTACAATCTAGCTGTCCCCATATATGGTGGTTATAATACAGTTGGTGGGTGTTTTATATTACCATGAGAAGACAACAGACATTAGGGTACATGGTTCACTGTCTATCAGATAAATTTAAGGCTTCGAGCTTTAGTGGACTCTTGCTGTAATTCTTCTTATTTACAAATCAGACACAATATGATGTGGCTCAACTGAAAGTTATGAGGATAACATAAACCTTAAGCCCTTGATCTGCTTGGTCAAATTACGAAATGCTGGCATAGCTTATTTAATTGCTCCCAGCAATATTACTTGATACATGCCACTATGAATAGTGTCTCTTACAGTTAATTTCAGGCATCATAGCTTAGCCCCTTGGCGTTTATGTTGCATAATATTGAGAACAACTAGAAAATAATCAATATATATATATATATATGTATGCATATATTTCACATGTAACATTTTACTAGCAGTTGTGAAGATGATTTCCTTATGACTACAGATCTTTTGGTGGAAACATCAGTATTGAACAAGGAACAGTATTCATTGAAGAATGGTTTCTTTAGGTAGACATCATTTTAAGATTTTAAAGTGGTTTTGAAGAATAAATGACTATTGGCAATATGTTCTATAGGACACATAACCTCAGATCAGATGGAATCCATTCAAATGAATAGAATGTCCAAAGTATGGATATTAATATTGGTTGTCGCATTGTCCTCTCACTACATTAAAAATAAACCACCATTTTATTTCATAACAGTTGAAAGATGTTGAACATCCACAGGAAAACAAGATATAAAACTCTACCTCATAAGTCAAGTTGCGGATAACTGGAGCCCATTCCTCATCAAGCCTTTTCCTCAAGAATTCAATGTTTACAGTTGGTGGAACTCGAACATCATACCCTACCTCACCCTCTGAAGGTTGCACATTCATAACAAAACCCTGCAAGTAATACTTAATTAAAACTCAAGTACATTAATGAGATTCAAGAATAACATATCCCATATGTAACAATTCAAATTCTGAACCCATAGCAGAACATATCCAGATGGTAGGAAAAAAATTGATAAGACCAAAAATGTTGCCAGATATAGGAAATTTCTACAAAAAAATATGCAGGATTTAATACATACAAGTCTTCAATTTACAAATACAAAAAATTACCTGCATCAAAATGAGAAGATTCAATTGCTATTCCACAAACTTCACTGGTTCATATGTTTTCTAACATTCTAGAAGTAAATTATCAATTATAATGCAACCCATGCAGATTATTCCAGAACAGAACAAGTAAGGATTTCACTACAATTCCATAATTGAATTTGTATCAACCATTGTTACTTGAGAATTAAATTCCGGCTATTCAGCACCTTATACAGAACATCAGATTGCGCAAATTCAAGCTTCCTCATTTACCCCATTATTTTCACAAGGTAAAAACCTACTCTAGCATACCTATCTTATGCATCACAAGGATTTCAACAACTGTAATTAAATCTCAAACTAAAAGCCATAGTTTTAAACTCACTGTGGGTGATGGAATGCCGGCTTTCATGAAGATTGGATTGATAGAGATGACCTCTGAAGCAGCCAAAATCCCAGCCTTGACAAGATCAAACTGGTTATCTCGAAATCTAGCAATGGTCTCCACACACTCCATCAAATTCTCCAACGCAGCACCATCATACATCCTCGACCCATGGCCCGGAGAACCAACGGCCTTCACAACCAAGGACCACGGCAACCTGTCCGCATAAAAGACCCGGAACTCATCCGTCGGCGACGCCTGCCCCTCATCGAGAACAAACCCTACATTGAGCTTCTTGAACTCGTCAGACTCCACAAACTTAGCAAGTCCATCAGCTCCGCCGATCTCCTCATCGGGGACAAGGGAGACATGGATTGATCGGAGAGGGGAGAAGCCGGAGGCCTTGAGAGCGCGGAGGGCTTCAAGGTACTGGATGGCGAGGCACTTGTCGTCCTGGGAGCCGCGGGCGAAGATGCGACCATGGGAGTCGCGGTGGGCAGCGTAGGGAGGGTGTGACCACTTTGAGGGTTCGACGGGGACGCTGTCGATGTGGGAGTTGAGGAGGATGGAAGGGAGGGAAGGGTCGGAGCCGGGCCAGGAGAGGAGGAGGAGGGGTTTGGAGGGGGAGAAGAAAAGGGTCTGGGAGATGAGAGGGATGGAGAGGGCTTGGGCGGAGAGGAAGGAGACAGCCGAGGTATAGTCTGGGGAAGGGTGAGAGGTGTTGATGCGGAGGTATTGCTGGAAGAGATGGAGCTGAGCTTGCTCGAGGTCAGTAATGGCGGATGATGATGATGATGATGATGATGATGATGATGATGAGAAGAGGAGGAGGAGAAGAAGGAAGAGCATGGTGGCGCGTTTGACTTGAGCTCAAGTGAGCCTAGCATTCCAAATTTATACAAACTTATATTTTTTATTTAAAAAAAAAAAAAAACTATATCCAACAAAATCTGGAAATCTCGCTCAATTGACAGTGGGTCCCATGCCATGAGGAAAGTATTTATGTGTTGCTGAAAATACGTTATGAAATTCAACTGCTTAGGTCTGTTGCTGAAGATACAAATGCTTTAAGAGAGTAGCTCCGTGCATGCCCCTAATATAGTTTATCTACAAAATTAATTTCTTCTACAAATGGTCTCAACAATTGACACGAGCTATATATATATATTTTTTTTTTTTTATAGAGAGGGTCAGGTGTTTGGCATTACCATCCAAATTACTTTCTCTCTATCCCTGTATATCTATCCTTGGCATCCCTATATATCTAACCTTGGCATGCGGAAGCTCTTTAAATGACCATCCAAATTACTCTCGCATCTTTTTTCCTTTCATTTGAAAAATATCACAACTTGTTTATTATAATTGTTTTCTCCCATTGTTTTTATTATAATTGTACCCTGCTTTATAACCCTAATTTTTTTATTATACTTTTGCATATTTAAGAGTTAGAAAGGCACTTTGGTCTTTTTCCATGTCCCTTTTTTGGCCATACCCCCAACCCCGCCTTATCATTTCCAAGCCATTCCTTATCATTTAAAGCCATGCCTTGTCTTTTAAAGCCATGCTTTTTCTTTCATTATCTCTTGTCTGTTCTCTTTGAGCAGAAGGAGACCTTGAATGGAAAATCCTTCCCTTGATGGCTTGAATCTCCATCTTTCTTTCCTCCTTTTCTCTTGAAGATAGCAAGGTAAACACCATGATTCTCTCTTGTTTTCTCCTTGTTTCTTCATCCTTGCTAGGTGTAATTAGTGCTTGTAGTAAATGAGCACATTTTAGCCTTGATTCTTGCATTATCTTCTTGTTACAGTGTAGAAGGTTATTGGAGTATGTTTCTCTTGTTTGTTTTCCAATAATTGTTGGAATTTTGAGTGAATCTTGTGCTTGCAATTTCGGGGTTATCGTAGCACCGGTGAGTTCTCCTTGTTTTCTTGGTTTCTTTGGCTTAGAGGGAAGCCTAGAACCTTTGGAATTTTTTGGAAACCCCCGATCTTAGCTTTGAGCTAACCCTTGACCTCGTTGAGGATCATTTTGTGTGTTTGATCTTATGGCTTTCCTCGGTGTTTCTTTGGCTTACTCTTATCTTGCTTGTGTGTGTGTGTGTGTGTGTGTGTGGTTATGGTTGGTTAGGTGTTGAGGGATTGGCTTGACGCAAGGAGCCGGCGGAGGAGTAACACTCTCGCATGCTATACTCGCTTAAGTTTGTGAGTGAGACTATTAAGCATGACTCTATTAGAATATTACCCATATTTATATGTTTATATAATCTCTCGTGCTTAATGAGTTTTTGTGGATTAGTATGATTGTTTTTTATAAGTGTTAAACTTGGAAGGAGTTTATTGCTTGGTGCTTCTTTTATGCAAATTTGTGTTCAAATGAAAGATTTCCGTGTCGTTTCTTGTGTTGGATTATGTAAATTGATTTATGTTAAAAGCTTGATGTTTTGCTTGTGCTTTTATTATTTTTTTATGGAAATGACTGAGGTATTGTTGTTGTTGGTTTGGTGTTGGCTAATGTACTCCGTGTGGAGTTGTGCTTATTGTTGAGTTTGTATAGTGATTCCCCACTATAGTAGGCGGACTTCCACGGCTAGTCTTTTGAGATGGCGTGGTAGGCCGGCTGATTACTATAAGGGTCAGTTCAGGTAGGAGTGTAGAATCCTGACTAAATATTCATCGTGTAGCCGTTGTTACAAGACGGTGAACTGATGGGTCAACATCAAAGGCATGAGTACTTTGATGGCTTTGAACTTAGCCATGGCAGCGGTGAAGGTTTAGAGAGGTTTTTAGACCACTTTATGCTGGGTGAGTGTTGGGTGTTGCTTTATACTGGGTTTGAGTTTTACTCCCTTTGTGTTTCTTTTGTTGTGTCATATTGAATTTGTAGTGAGGGGGCGAAGCCCAGCTGTCGCTCTTAGGAGACAGTTTACCATAAATTTGATTTGACACTAGTATCATGTTTAGTTTATTATTTTTAATATTTTATGGATTTGAAGTTGTAAAACTCTAGTTGAGGTAAAATAACTTCTTACTCTATCTTTTTATTATATTGTATAAAAGTTTTCTATTATATGTATTCATGCTCTAAACTAGTTATTTTATTAGTAAAGTATCATTTTGGAGTTTATGTTATTATTATGGTATATTCCTATTAGAGTGGTGCTAACCTCCCCTCATTGAGTAACATTAGTTGCTCACCCCCCTTTTTTCTTCCCAACTTTTTGCAGGTAGTAGTAGTGGTGTCAAACGGGCCGTGCCGGCCCGGGCCCGGCACGATTTAGGCCGTGCCCAGCCCAGGCATGATACTACAGTAATGTGCCTGGGCTGGGCACGGCCCAGAACCCTGGCCGGGCCAGGCCAGGGTTCTGTGGCCCGTGGGCCGGGCCGTGCCAGCCCAGGCACGCGGGCCGGCCCGCAACGGTCCATTTTTTTATTTTTATTTTTTTTATTTTTTTCTTTTATGAGTATTAAAAATTTAAAACTTTGAATTTATTTTTTCTTTTTGCTTTGATGGAAAGACATCTTTACCCATCCCAACAACTATCTAACGGCTAGTTTTATGGGTATTTTAGTCTTTTTGGTGTAAATGACAATTTTGCCTTTACAATAACTATAAACGGCTAGTTTATGAGGGCATTTTTGGAATAAAAATATTTTTAAAAATTATAAATACCCCTAAATTCAAACTAAAATTTCCACACCAAACTCTCTCATCTCTCAATCTAATTCTCTCTTGGTTTCTAAGTGCAAATTCCAAGCTTCAAGTTTGCAAATCCAAGTTTCAAGTTCTTCATCAAGCATTTCAATTGCACTCAAAAGAAAATCGGCACCAAAAGGCAAAAATTGACTTTCTAAATTATTTGTTAAAGCAATTGAGGTAATCCGTTGTTTTTAATTTTTAATTTTTCATAATGGCCGGTTCTTCTCCCAACTTTCCCTCCGATAATTCTCCGTTTGGTTTTTACGAAAATACCCCATTCAATTCTCCGGATGATGATGTTGAGCATGTTATTGAGACCCCAAATATTGGGCCATCAAGTAACAACCCTCAAAGCTCTAGAAAACGAACTTCCGGGGTTTGGCAATTTTATGATATTGTTGATTTTCCGAACAAAGGCACTTTCGGGCGGTTTGTAAAAAAATGTAAAAAGATTTTTTTCTTGCCAAACTTGAGGGCATTTAAAAAGACATGCCGACAAGCATGCCGCAAAGCCACATGATCCCACCCAAACGCAAATTAGTTTTACCGATTCGGGCATGGGAAATTTATTTTTAATAATGAAAATGCAAGAAAAGAAGTTGCAAAATTTATTGTTCAAAAATGAGCAACCTTTTTATCTTGCCGAAAAATCCCGCTTTTATAAAAAAATTCTTATTCGAGGTTTTTAATCCTAATTTTTAAATCGGTTTCAAGAAATACTATGAGAAAAATATTGTCTTATTATTTATGATGATTATAAACAAAAAAATTAATTTCGAATTATCTTCTTGTTCTTTTAAAATTTCTCTTACTTCGGATATTTGGTCTTCTCAATTTCGAACAAATTATCTTTGTGTTACCGCTCACTATATTGATAATAATTGGGTTTTGCAAAAGCGTATTTTAAGTTTTTTTGAATTAGAACACCGCCATACCGCAAGTGTTATTGCAAGTTATATAACTCGGGCTATTAATGAGTATAATATTTCGAGTTCTATATTTTCAATTTCTTTGGATAATGCTTCGGCAAATAACAATGCGGTCGATATTTTAAAAATGAATTTAATGCCTTTTTTTCCGGGGCTTTTTTTCATGTGCGTTGTGCATGCCATGTTTTGAATTTATGTGTTAAAGATGGTTTAAAAAAATAATTGAGCCCCATATTAAAAAAGTTCAAAATTCTATTTTGTATGTTCGAAAATGGTTCAACCCGAAGACATGATTTTTTTAAGCTTATTGTTCGGAAAGGGGAGAAAAATGTAAAAGATATATCATTGATGTTGAGCATAGGTGGAATTCAACATATGAAATGTTGGAGTGTGCTTATAATGATAGAGATATTATTTCTATGTTTGTTAATGAGAGATTTCCCGAAGATCATGTCACGAATTATGATTGGGAAGTTAGCCATTTAATTAAGGATTTTTTGGAAATTTTTTATGCTTCAACTAATATTTTGTCCGGTGTTTATTATTTCACTTCATCTATTATTGTCAACCAAATATTTTTTATTAGTGAGGTTTTTGCAAAAATATGAGAAGACCCTAATTTTTGCTCCTATTATTGCTCCCATGGAGGAAAAAAATTTAAAAAAATATTTTTGGAAAAAAATCGAACCACTTCCTATTTTAGCTATGTTTCTTGACCCCCGTTTTAAAAATTGATGGCACTTTTTTTGCATATTTGATTCTTATGATAATAATATGGGTCTTGATCATTCTTTTTTTGAAAGAAAAATTATCGTTCTTTTATTTTTATGACATGTATAATGAATATCATAGAAAAATATGGTGATAGAAGGACTTTCAATATGCCTCAATCTATTGAAAGTTCCTCTTCAAGCACCAAAAATAGATCCGCCACTTAGGTTGTAAATATAATTAAAAAAAAAAATTTCCATGAGTGCTTCTTCTTCTTCTTCTAATACTAGTACTTCTTCTACGTCTCATGAAATAAATCATTGTTTAAATAATAATATTAATAATTTCCTTACATCGGAAGAAATGGATAAGTTTGATATTTTGGCATGGTGGAAACAACAGGCGCATAGTTATCCTGTATTTGCCGCCATGGCTCGTGATCTGTTAACTCCACCCGATGCTCACGATGACGTGAGTCTTGCTTTTTAGTCGAGAAAAAAAGAGTATTGGATGATAGGAGGAGTATAATGAATAATCAAAGCAGTGCAAATGTCGTATATGTCGAAGGATTGGGCTGAGATGCTAAAGAGCAGTTGCGAGGGCAAATAGAACAATTCACCCCTGATGACGGCGGAGAAGGCATATACACTGACGTAGAAGAAATAAATTGATGGGCCTCAAACTTGCAAGATACCAAGATTATTACTTTTTATTGTTTCAAATGTTCAAATAATTAAAAAAAAAAAAAGATAAGTATTTTGAGTTTACTTCAAAATTCAAATGATATTAAATTAATTGTTATTTTTTTGCAATTTTTTTAATTTTTTTAGACTTTTTATTTAAATATAAAATATATATTTAACTAATTTAAGACTTTAAGTTCAAGTCTTTAAGCATCAAATATCTAATATCTTTCTCATTTCTCATTTGAGTCATTTCTCATTAGGGTTAGGCAGTTAGCTTGGTCCTTGCCGCCGCCGCGAGGGATACGGGATACCTCTCCTTCGCCGTCGACGAGCTCCCCGTCCTCTCCGACAAGACTCCATTGCAAGCCTTTGAAGCCTTCTTCGCAAGCTTCCGCGATTCCTTCTCCAATCTCTTCGGTTCCATTATGTCATCACGGTATTCGATCCATTAGTTTTTAGGTTTCTAGTTTTGCTTCTTCTTCTCGATCTCTTCCAATCTGATCGGTTTCTTGGATTTCAGGATTTCAGGATGTGATGATGACCGGACGGTGAGCTCCAGTACCTATCGATCCCGGCGAAGGATACTAGATCGAAGACAGCCGGCTCGCGTCCAAGGTGTTCGACGTTTTGCCTGCGAGAATCTCCCAGAATTGAAACTCTGGCTAATCCAAAGGGGCTTTGCTGCCTTTCACATCAGTCAAACACATCAGTTTTGGCTTGTCCTGGTGTGCAACGGGGACAGGTTCGGGTTGAACACTTTGGCCTGAAGGTGACAAAATTCATTAGTGCGCATGAGTCCAGCATTTCCTGCTTGACCTTGACAATGGATGGTCTTCTTCTTGCAACTGCAAGTGTGAAGGGGACTTTAATTAGGATATTTAACACTATGGATGGAACCCGTCTTCAAGAGGTAATGCTTGTGATCTCAATTGCAATGACTTGTCTCAAAGAGAAGCTGTTTTCTCTGTGCATTTTGATGGTAGAATTTTAAATTGTTTTTCTGTAGATATTAACAGAGTTGGTGATATCCCGTGAGCATGTTTGTTTCCTAGAAAATGAATATCAGGTTCTCAGTTATGTGCTGCCTTGTCTTCTTACATAATGTAATGAATGGTTATGTTATAGGTGCGTAGAGGAGTGGACAAAGCTGAAATCTATAGCATTTCATGGTTGTTAATGGTGATTGAGGGTTTGAAGAGGAAGAGGATGAGAGTGAGGATGAAGGAGTTGGTGATGACTGATGAGAATGAAGAGCCAGAGCTCCATTGTTGCTGCTGTTTTTTCTTCTTGTTGTTGTTGGCATGGCTTTTTTTTTATTTATTTAGAGTTCATCCCCATGGTTTTTTCTTCTACTTGTTGCCTTATGTATGAATTTTGTTTAATTCATCGCGTTGGACCATTTGTATTGATTTTACTCAATTTTGTGTTCTTAGATTTGTATTAATAAATCTCATGCTCTCTTGATTCTGTAAACTCTTCATCTTTATGAGACATTGAGACCCAAGTTCTTTTTTTTTTTAATGTGATTTTCTTCCTTTTTAATTTTCTTTTGCTTGTATAGTTCTTCACTTCTCCTTTACTGAAAATTGAAAATGGTTCTTGGGTTATTTGAATATTTGTGTTGAATCTGTTGATTGAAGTCATTGAAATTGAACTAAGGATTTAGTCATTTTAGGAAATCTGGAAATGGAGAAGGATTTGATTTCAAAGATAAATAGATAATGATAATATAGTTTTTCAATTATAGTAAAATTTAATTTATATTTATATTATTAGATAATGTTTGTTATATTTTCAATTTTTTTAAAATTTTTCTGATTTTTTTAGATATATTTTTATTTTTAATATTTTATATTAAAAAATACTAACCGACCGGCACGGCACGAGCCCGGCCAAAGTGGGTCGTGTCTCGTGCTGGGCCGACCCTCCACCATTTGCGGGTCGTGCCGGCCCGGCACGACAAAGCCATGGGCCGGCCCGGCTCGGACACGCACAGTTCCTGGGCTACCATGGGCCCGGGCCGTGCTGGCCCATTTGACACCCCTAGGTAGTAGGTACGACGGTGTGACAAGTTGCTAAGCATTTGCTATTGTTCTATATTTTGTGTATCTTTTCAGGTCATGTATGTCCATCTTTGTCATGTTGTTTGACTTATGGATCCACTAGTGTCTATCTTCTGTTGCATAGTTTTGTATCTAAACAACTCTTAAACCCTTGGTGTATCAGCATTTCCTGCTGTTATTAGTGTTGCTTCCCTGTGCATTTGTGAACCTCTATATTTTCTGTATATTGCGGTCGTTAATGTTGTTGTTACTTCCGCTGTGTATCATTGTGCTTCTCTACTCTATATCTGTAATAGATGTTGTTGAATTCCAGGTGTGTTGGTCAGCCTTGGGGCATCCCAAGGGTTGAATGGCAAAGTATCCTCCTTGGGGTTGTCGCATCCCGTGGGCCTGCGGATCAGGGCGTGACAATAATTATTATTAATTAAACAAAGTAGTGAAAATAATAATAATTTATCAAAATTTTAATAAGTTTAAATAAATAAACATTTATATATTTATTGTAAAAAATATAAACATCACCTTAAGTACTTAGTTGAAATGGAAAACTCTCTCCTTCTCTTCAGTCTCCATTTTTCTTCTATCTTAAAGTTTAATTTAGTTAGAATTCAGAGTCTCACTCACATAGATTTATTTCATATAAATAAGTATTTATGTATTATGAAAATAATTAAACAAACAAGTGATAATAATAATTTATCAAAATTTTAATAATTTTAAATAAATAAGTATATTCATATTTATTGTAAAAAAATATATATATAAATAGAGTTAGATCTTTACTTGAAATACCTGACTCTACTTTTTTTTATTTGTCTCTCTTTCTCCTCACTTCCTAAGTTTTAATTAGAATTTAAAGACTCACTCGGGTTTCTCAAATCCCATTTCTTCTTATTCTTGATATCCTTTGTCTATTTGTCAATGTGTGTATTATATTTATATATATAACTTGCTCTCATTTGGTGGCGGAGCCAGACAATTTATTAAGTAGTGTCAATATATAAATATAATATCATCACGTACAATATAAAAGAAACATGTATATGCACAAGAATATATAAAATAGTTATGTTAAAACAATATAAACTTATAAATAATAAAAAAAAAATCAAAAAATTTTGTTTAAAAACTTATATTTAAAAATTAATTCATAAGACTAAAAATTGAAACTCATATGAGAACATAATCAAACTGTTTAATGTAGCTTGGACTATGAAAAAAATCCTATCATGAGTAAGAGTTTAATTTTAAAATTAAAAAAAATTAGATAAAATGATAGGGAGCAATTGGAAAATATTGATAATGATAAAGACAAAAAAAAAAAATGGTTTTAGTTTTATGTTTTCTAAAGTTGTTAAATAAAAAAGATAGGGGTCTTTTTAATTTTAATTTTTATATAACCCATAGATTTTTCATATTTTTTTACACATTGACACCCAATTTTCTAATCTTATGGGTCAATTTATATATTTTCCCAAAATAATTGATATATATATATATATAGGGAAAACATCATCTAGGGGCGTTCTTAGATTTCAAATCTAGGGATGTTTTTAAATCTAAGCCGTTGGATCATCATCCGATGGTTGATTGATTATATAAACGTTGTACACCTTTTTACTGTTCATGATCACTGTACAACACTGTAGAACGTGGTTTCTACTGTTCATAATGATAAGAGCCGTCAGATTTTCATCCGATGGCTACTATGGACATCTCTAAATTTGAAATCTAGGGAGGTCCCTAGATGATGGGTTCTCATATATATATATATATATAATATTTTAAATATTTTAAAAAATTTTATGGGGTCATTTGACCCCCCACAAAACTCAACGCAGCTCATCCTCAATGTTTACACATGAGTTAATAGTATGTGAAAAAATTAGGACAAAAATAAAGATTTATTAGCTAATAAGTGTAATCAAACAGAATAAATGATAATTAGCATGTTAAAATGTGATTACAATTTACAAAATTATACTGGAATGGTGCTTAATGTGGCCATGTGAACACGTCAAACATTGATGGCGAGAATTTCAATGATGCAATCATGCATCTTCTTTCTCCATGAAAGCCATTAATTAAACTAATAATTAAGCTCTTAAACTATTTTTGTGCCTCATTAGTTTGTTATGGTTCTTGGGGAGGGGGCTTCACCATCAGCAATTCATCTCTTCTTTCTCAGTCAAACTCTAGTGGCTAAGAAAGTCTCATTAGTATTAGGAGAATTGACATTTTTGTTAAAAAAAAGTCTCATTAGTTGTGCCACTCTGTCTCCCAATGAGTGTTTGTTTAATCTACAAAAATTTGAACTTGAAATTAAACTTTATTTACGATTAAAACTTCTTGTCACTTAGATTAAAACATTATATACCATTTAGGCTTCTTGCCACTTAAAGCAATACCAGTGGATAAACTCTTTACACTAATAACAAAAAGTGGAATATACCTTTTTTTTTTAATTAAATTTTAAATTTTGTTTTTTTTATATTAACTTTAAATTAATATATTATGTAATTCAAATCTTTTTCATATTCTAGATCAACTTAACAACCTTGAATCTAATAAAATATTTAAATATTATAAAACAATAATATATATATATATATATATTAATTGCACCTCACGTTTTCCGACCACCCAAGTCAATTAACAAGTTATCAAATTAAGGGATGTTAGTAATGGGGGTGAGCATTATTTGGAAAAACCGAATACTAAACCCGAACCAAACCGAATAAGAAGTTTGGTTGAGTTAGGAATTTTTTCTGGTTTGGTTTGGTAACAATTCTATTGATAATTTGGTATTCGGTTTCGATTCGATTTTTTTATAAAAAAAAATTCGGTTTAACCGAAACCGAACCGAATTATGTTATATAAATAAATAAATAAATTATATGTAGACTAGGCTTTTGTATAAGTTATATATGATTAATTTATAAGCCCATTACTTAATAGGTTATAATCGGAATAAAATGATAGAATGATGAATTAAAAAAATTATGAATTAATAGTTCAATTAATTGCCTTAGAAATCATTTAAAAACTTTTTTTTATATATAATTTCAGTTAAATAACAACTGAAATATTTTAGTTTGGTTAATTTCGGTTTTTATTTTTATTCGGTTCTCACTTTTAAATAAATTCTGGTTCAATTAACTGATAATTTGGTTCGGTTCGGTTACCGAACCAACCGATGCTATGCTCTAATTAGTAACAAGTTACAGAATTAGAGACCAAATCAGAATCATGAACCCTCAAATAAATAAATAAATGTTTAGACAATAATAATTTAGCAACTCCATTCCTTTTTACTTATTTATATATATATATATATATATATATACACACATATATAAAAGGTTAACCGAGCTAATCTTTGTGGTGTAAATGGGCCAGTTTGGCCCGGGTACTGTGCGTTCCAGGCCGACAGCCCACCTACGGATCAGGGTCTCCCCAGCACGGAGCACAGCAATTTTTTTTTTTTTTTTAATTTAAACTCCCCAAATTCCAGAAAAGAACCCCAAAAAATAAAATCTAAAAAAATCTAAAATTTTAAATAATTAGATAAAAAATTATTTCACTAAAAATATTAAACATTATATTAAAGTTTTATATAGAAAATTGCCAAAAGAAAAAAAAATAATAAGTTCTAAGTAATTAACTCTCAACTGACAAAATGTTAAGAACCACTTTAAAAGTTATTATATATTCTCTAATATATTGTAGTATATCCATTTTTTTTTAAAAAAATTATTATATAACTGATAATTATTTGAAGGAAAAAAACACTAAAAACTTTATGATTTATTTATAAATTGAAATATATATATATATATATATATATATCTTTCAAAATAAATAAATAAATAAATAAAAATTTTCCGATTGTGGCGCGCTGGTGCCGGGCAGAAACAGGGCAGCAAAGTGCCCTGATCAAGCCGAGCCAAGGCCGGCACAACCGGGTTGTTAACCCTGTTCTCAGAATACAAATTATACCTGACTGATGATTTCTTGAACAAAAAACATTACCTTCTTCCTTAAGAAAATGAAGATGCTAACAAAATTATTAAAATTACAAAAATCCACAGAACAAAATCCTGTAAAATAGGAAGATTTCATGAATGTATTATGTATCTACAAAAACCGAAATTAAACTACCTTGCATTCTTGGTCAACCTCATTTACATGTTAACCTCAATTTTCTTTCCTAAGCCAGCCAGAGAAACCACAACAACACAATAAAAATAATAATAATAATAAATCAATAATAACACCAATAACATATGTAGAATGACATTCAATTGAGTTATTGAATGTGTGTCACTCATTTAAACCTAACAGGCAACCATTCCTATCACTAGAACCATGATTAGAATGTTCCCACAAAATAACTTCAACAAAGATGCCCAAATCACTATATAATATATATATATATATATATATTGGCACATAGATCATTCATTAATTCCTGATTTCTATTTTTCAAAAGAAAGAGCAAAGAGTTTGGTATGTTTGTTTGTTTGTTTACATGTTAAACTGAACTAAGAAGTGCTCCAACCCTTTGGGGGAGTACTTGATATACAGAGGCAAGCCACCTTTGTGGTTTCTAAAATCTCAGCTCGTAAGATCCAAATATATACATTTTTATAAAGAGAAGGACAAAAGAAAAGCCTCAGACCCCCTTTAAACCACCAGATACCACCAATTGCAGGGACCTTTCCTTAACAATAACGTAATTCCTTACCAGAACTAAGATGTTTTAAGATGTTACGAAGATCATAATCCGCCATGTCTATCAAGATTCATATCCCGGTGCCAAAATTTGAAGGAATGTTTGTCCAATCGTCAGCGCCTATGTATCAGATGAAATGCAACAAATCCCAATAATAGCATATGCCATATGTAGGCATGTGACTTGCGAGCTGCAAAGACATTGGAGATTAGCAGGTTAGTAGAGAATAAAACCACTAGAATAGGAAGGCTAAAACATATAGACGATTACAGAAGCAATAGGTAATTAATTTCTTTCATGCCAAGAGTTTTTGGTTCACTGAACAACTATCTCTTACTTTCTGCTGAACAAATTGTTAAGACATCAGTGTCATTGAGGAAAGCCTATGAACTACAACAAAAATAATTTTACCAAACATTAAAAAAAACCACCATGGTTTCATCCATAAGACACATGGTGCAGTGGTGTACATGGGTCAGCAGCATATACCCCTATTGAGTTGGTGACTCTTAAACTTATACGCACAAAAACATAAAATCATTTACATAAAAAATAACTGTTAGTCTAAATCAGCTACATAAAAATGTACTCTTATGGAAATTATTTAACATGAGACAGCTAATTCAAAAAAAACTGAAACCCTACTAGCATACAGAATCTCTTTCAAGTTGGTTCTTTAATCAAATACACATCCCCTTAAAAACATTTAAGCATCTAAATGATACAACAGTTAGTACTGTCAAATGTACTCTTTACTGAAAGTAAGTTGACAAAAGAACACTAAGTCAAAAATCTAAAAGCCTACTAGCATTTAAATCTCTTTCAAGTTGGTTCTCCACATGAGGTTTCCACAGCTAGATCTGTTAATTGATCACACAGTTAGCAAGCAGCTCAACCTCTGCTAGAAATTTTGAGTTTTCAGACTGAGCTAGAGCCAAAACTGGGCCTATAGCTCAAAAAGATACAAAAAGAAACAATGAATAAGAAACACAACGAATTGGAACATACAATATAAGGTCTAAATTTATTTACTTAAAATGTTATATAACTTGTATTGCTTATTACATAAACAATTTCAATTTCAAGCTTTCGGGCCAATTAAAATAAATTCGACTCGATTTAAGTCTCGAGCAAAACCTAAATGAACTCGAGCTTTCATAATTAAAATTGAGCAGCACTTGATCAAATATATTTGAGCTAATTTTGAGCTCAAGATTGGCTTGGTTACAGCCCTACGTAACTAGAGCCAGAGCCAACTGTTTGAAGTTCCCAATGTTAAAGAAGATCTTCGGCAAAATTCACACATGCCGTTAGCTTACATTTGCCTATCAAAGCATATCCAAACTTCTGGGCCAAACTATGCTCACAAACTCAAATAATGCAGCATCTATAGATGATCCATGAAATCCATTTTACATTACATCACATTTGACCAGAAGAATCTTAATTGGATTTGATTTCTTGATATGAAGCCAATTGTTAATTCTCCAAAAGCACTGAGACATAATGAAAAACACGTTAGGAAATCTGAAGCTTGAACTAGTCCTTTGTTTGGTTAGATAAACACTATATGCAAACATTGACCATGTCATATTTTTGTGTATCAAACTAGCAACCACCAGAAAAGATCAACCTTATCAGATACACAATACTAAAGCATATGTCAAAACACTTCAACATAAATATCCTCATTTATTGAGCACAGACTATGAGGAAAGAATTAGATTATTTCAAGAGACAGTCTCAACATATTATTACAAAATAAAAAATAAAAAGATGAGAAACACAAAGAAAAGAACAGAATGAAATCATATTCTGTTTAAAATCATAGAAAAGGGTGGATAAAGAAGAAAGGGAGGGACTGCATATATGATACCTTTTACGTAGAAGGCCTGGCATGGATTCCAACAGTGTTACTGTGTTATTTATTCCCCCATTTTTTTTTAATGCAATAAATGAGTGCAAATTTTATGAGGATTAAAAAAAAATATTCTTCTGGTTATTTCCTTTATTGGAAGTTTCTCGTCCAAATCATTATGTCCATCCACTGTTAAAGCTGTCTCCCAAGAACATTCTACTTATAACTGAGGAACATTGATAAACTAGTGAAGGTACTGTATTAATGGTTATATGCTTTTTTTACTGTATTAAGCATCCAAATACAGCCGTTACCATGACATGTGTACACAGAGTATTGGTAGAAATTGAAAAAAGGAAAAAAGAAAAAAAGAAATAGCTAATGCAACATGGCAAATAAGGACACACAAGAAGAAATATCAAGCAATTCAAGTCCTTAATGTCATACATACTAGGAATTCTGAATTGAGTTCAGTTTTAAAAGGTTTAAAGAACTGGATATATTGTACATAACTACAATCAAGAACTAGCAGATGGCAAATGGATGAAAATTTATTGCTCTTTTTTTCTTTTTTCTTTTTTTCAAATTTTCATTATTATTCTAGATGAAATTGGTGTTTGAAGAAGCATTCATCTTGTCCTACTATGCCAATTTGTCTCATGAACCTAATCCCCTGAATGGCTTATCCATGCAATCTTTCATTCAGTTTCTCAGGAAATTTTCATAATAAAACCTCAGTAAGTGGTCATTCCAATTCCAATTGTATTTCTACAACTCCAAACATTCAAAAAATACTTGTATGCTCAGATTATCCAAGCTTCTCCCCTTAAATAATAACTAGAACACTAAAAGATGAGTACAGCCTTCATATTTATAAAGCATGAACACTTCATATACACAAAATGTAATTATGCCATGACAGGGCAACTCTTATTTTTTATCATCAGTTTCTGAATTAAAGCGTCTATATAAAAGGATACAAAACTAGTTTTTAGATTCAGACAATTGCACAGTTCTTCTCATTTCCATGACAACACACCATGCACCATGCACCGCTACCATATGATTTATTACCATTACTGATGTTACACACTTTTTGGGACAAACATAATGGAAGAATGTAGATTAAGTCAAATTAAGCTCAAAATGGAAAGGAGGATCAAGACAAGGATAACAAGAATCAAGGCTGAAATCAAGAGAATACATATTTAGGCAATAAATAAAGATGATATCAATTATTTATGCTAGAGAATTATTCTAGAATCCAATTATAAATAAGTCTATTATTTTCTTCCCTATTTACGTCCTATAATAAAGGGATTAGCATTCCTATTGTCGTCCTACCCAAAATAGTAGCCTGGTTTTGTTATTTAAAGATTGAACCTCATGAAAGAAGGCAAACAGAAAGTTTGTTCAATTGAGATAGGCAGCTCTCTCTCTCTTGAGCTCCATCGTCTAGCACACTCACACTCCTCACCATAGGTTCCCACAAAAAACTCAAATAGAATCTTCCCATGACAAGATCCCAATCCAAGACTTGCAATAACTAAACTCCCCTTTCACTTGCACCACTTCACCTCATCACTAATTCATTTCCACATACCAATATCACCACCATCATGCACATACACCACCTTATTTAACCAATATCCTTTCACTCATCTCCTATTCTTGAACTTCGATAACATTTCTTATTCACATGATCACTTCAGTCAACACTCATAATATCACATGAAACACTACTACCACAAATCCCATCACCAATCACCCCTACCGCAACCCACCATGGCCAATGACATGATTCTAATCTAGTCATGCCAACCTTCATTGTTAGCCATTCACAACAGCCACTAAGAGTATACTCCAGAAGAAAGAAGGTGAATGGTCACGGCAATAACTGTGTGCATGACCACTAAAGGGTATTGTGGGAAATTCCATATTGATATTGTAACCAAAGTTTCACGTGCAAGGATTATATCAAGGGTTAGCAAAAGGAATCTGGGGAAAGCAAAAGGAAGAAAAGTTTCTAATAACCTTACAGGTTGGCCACTATCTTCCAATTACTTTCTATCATTGGTGCGGTGAGCGTGGTCATTCCCGAGCCTTGATGCCGCCAACTAAAATGGAGCAGCGCGTCGACTCAATAGAAAGGAAGTTGGAATCGATGGGAGAGAAGTTACAGAACTTGAAGATTCATGCCTCGAAGGCGGACCAGGCGATGACTGGTATTTTGGATGAAGTAGCGTGTTCGAGGCAGCAGTTGGACAGCATTCAACAATTATTGGTAACCTTTGTGAAGGGAAAGGCTGTCGACGAACCTCCACATCCTAAAACTTCACCAAATCCAGCATTTTCTTCTCCAAAGGAAGAGCTTTCTGCGGCTGCAGAAGGACAAAGGGTTTTCGTCCTGCATGATTTCTTTCGATGAAATCCAGATTGCGGCGAAGAAAATCGAGATGCCAAACTACAAGGGCAACGATCCTTTAGGATGGGTTAGGCAGGCAGAGCAATATTTCCAAATTCAACAAACTTCGGAAGATATAAAGGTCACGCTAGCATTGGTGTCGATGGAGGGCCACGCACTCCATTGGATGACCTGGTTACAAGAACGCCGATCTCTCCTTACTTGGCAGGATGTTCGCCGTGAAATTTTAGCCAGATTTAGTAGTGCTTTAGCCGTGAACCCCTATGAGGCAATTGCGGTAGTGAAGCAGACAACTACGATGGAGGTCTACATCCGTGAATTTGTAGAAAAATCAGCCCAAGTGCAAGGGTGGCCAAAGTTATCTTTCATAGGCCAGTTCCTCAATGGGTTGAAAGATACTATACGTGCTCATATCCAATCGCATGAAGCTCAGGACCTCTACAGCACGATGCAGTTAGCTCATGAGGTGGAGAATGAAATCGAGATTTGTGGGAAGAAGATGACGACGAGTGGGTCATTTTTACCATCTTATGGACTTAGTGCTAGGGTTGGGTCAATATGGGACATCACTCAGTCAGAAGATGGCGTGCTCGAGCATTCCATTACAGCTAGCAGACCTGGCGCCCCAAGGCCCCCTATTTCAAGACCAGCGTTGAATGCCAATCAACGTGTCTACTCAGACACTGGCTTGAAGGTTGATTCGGCCACAAGTTCGCACCACAACAGTGCAAGTTTCGACTCAGTAACAGGCCATTCTGAGCTAAATCGGATAACTCATCAGTATACACAAATAATTTCAAGATTTATGAGCCAAAGGATTATGCTTTCGGTGCCATCAACCTTTCCACTCTCTTCATCAATGCCTGAACAAGACATTCCGTGCACTTTTTTTGGGAGAGGAAGAACAGGACCCCAGTAACATCTCTATATCGGAAAGTGGTGACCTTCCTAGTACTCTAGAAGATGGCGCTCCCCAAATCCTACAGATGGAACTTCCTTGTTTCGCCATGACTTCAAACTGGAAGATTAGCACAATGAAGGTTATGGGGAGTATTAATGCTTAACCAGTTATTGTTATGATAGATAGAGGCGCAAGACATTGTTTCATCGCTCCTACATGGGTTACTCGACTAAACTTATCATTTCTGTGACACCTACTTTTGGGGTGAAATTGGGTGATGGTCATTGCAGAGAAACTCCTGGGGTTTGCCGCCACACGGTAATATCAATGCTTTCCATTTCGGTGATAGTGGATTGTTATCTTTTTTTCATTAGGTGGAGTTGATGTGATTTTGGGAATCTCATGGTTACAAACCTTGGGGATGTCAAGGTCAATTGGTCCAAAATGACGATGGCAATCGCTCACAATGGAAATTACGTGCAAATCATGGGGGATCCCTCACTTTCCAATTCGAGTATTTCTTGTCATTCTTTGCACCGCCTATACCATGTCGAGTTTACCGCACTCTTGTGGTCCTCGGTTTTGGGTGAAGTTAACAGCATTATTGCCACCTCAACAGTTTTTTCTGCAGATTTACACCAATTGCTTGAAGAATTTGCAGCTGTATTTGAAGAATCCAGTGGCCTTCCACCACGGCGACCTACAGACCACCAAATTCTTCTTAAAGAAGGAATCACAACCATCAATAGTAGGCCCTATCGGTATGGTCACATCCAGAAAGATGAAATTGAGCGGTTGGTTGCCGAAATACTAGCTTTTGGGATTATGCAACCCAGCAATAGTCCTTTTGCCATCCCAGTTTTATTGGTTCGCGAGAAAGATAAAAGCTGGAGGTTCTATGTCGACTATCGGGAGCTTAAGGCCACAATACCAGATAAGTATCCTATTCCTGTCATCCAAGAATTACTAGATGAATTGTATGGGGCTCAATTTTTCTCCAAAATCAACCTTTGATCTGGATGCCCTCAATAAGAGTGCGACAAGAAGACATTCCAAAGACGGCCTTTCGCACACACTCGGGCCAATATGAATTCAAGGTCATGCCATTCGGTCTTATGAATGCCCCGACGACTTTTCAAGCCACAATGAATGGCATTTTCCGGCTGTACCTTCGTAAGTTTGTACTTATTTTCTTTGATGACATACTCATTTATAGTGTCTTGGCAAGAGCATATGCAACACTTACGGTTGGTGTTTGAGATCTTGTTAGAACAATACTTACCAGTTAACATGAAAAAGAGCTCGTTCGGCCAGATGCCTATTGAAAACTAGGGCCATGTGCTGTCTGCCTGTCTCATAATGGTGTCTTAATGGATCTTGCAAAAGTAGAGAGCATCCTCAAATTCATTAAGACAGGCGGAAATGAATGGGTTTTACAGAGCCACTCCCACATCATCATCTCCAGGCGGAAATGCCCAAACTAGTGAAAAATAAAAAAAAAAATGTAGATTTGAGGAGGAAGGGAAAAAAAGGGAAGAATATAGATGGTAACACTGATCCTTCTTTCTCTTCTTTTGTTCTCTTTTTCTGGTCACTAACAACTCTTGTATCCCTTTTCTATTTTTTCATTTCTCGGTGTAATTAAAAGCACTAGGAGCCCTTAAGGGGCTAAGACTTTTTATTGCATAAGGCGGAAGGCGCCACGAAAGGCGCTCGCCCAAGTGAAGTAAAGCTCTAGTTAATAAATAACTTATATATATATATATATATATATTGGAATAATTTAAGTCGAGCAAGGCAAAACATTAAGTCAAACAAAGCATAACATAAAGTCAAGCAAAACACTTCCTAGAAGTCTAGAACTACTCAAGTTTTTAGAGTGCAAATTCTATCTTCGTAAGTCATCTAATTCTATAATATCATTATCCTCATCATCTAAACTAGCTTCAATTATATCACTAGATTTAGAGTGCAACTTTTATTACCTCTTTAATTTTCTCTAATAAATTATTTAATCCCTTAATTTTCTCATTATGTTTTAAAAAATAGCGGTTGTACATTTAAATCACTCTGTTTTTCTCCCCTAAATTCATTTCATTCCTTATTAGTAAATGTGTCTTTTTCAAATCACCAAGTTTTTCTACTTAAATTTATTTTCCACCTTATTAGTAGGTGTGCCTTTCTAAAATCACCTAGTTTTTCTCCCCAAAATTTATTTCCTTCTTTATTTGTAGTGAGCCTTTTTAAAATCACTAGTTTTTCTCCCATAAATTTACTTTCTTCCTTATGAGTAAGTGTGCCTTTGTAAAATCCCAAATATCACTAATTAAAAGCATTAAATAAATGGTTGATTGAAGAAAAAAAAAAAGCAGGCGCACTTTTTCATGCCTGGTGTCTGGCAAAAAGCGCTCCCCTGGGGTCGCCTCATTGAAGGCGCCTTGCCCTAAGGGTGTTAAGGCGCTAGGGCCTCGCCTTGCCCCACCTGAGTGCTTAGGCGAGCACCTTTTTCGTTTTAATAACACTGCTATTTCTTTGATAATTTTAATATTAAAAAAAAAATCCCAAAGCCCACACAGGTTTTTTAAAAATCTGAGTTAGATCCATAAAAATCCAGGTTGATCCACATTTGATAGTTCAACCAGTTGAGGAGTAGACCTTTAGCGCCTCAAGGCACAACCCCTCAAAGCATACCGCCTCATATTGAGAAGGTGTAAGCCTCACAATTGAAGGAGGCATACACCTCAAATGCCTTTTTAAACATTGCATAAGGGTAGGATTTCAAAGGCTAAGTTTGTACCTTTATAAAAGATAGAAAATATAACCCGACATCAGGTTGAGAAATTAACTCATAAATATGATCTCAGCTACCTGAACCATTTCTAACAACTCTCACAAAGATCCTTTTGAAGAGTTAAAATCATTTAGCCAATAGAAATAGGCCGAAAACTAATGATGAAAATCGCAGAAGAAATAAAAGAATAAAATAGAAAGGCTATTTTACTCATGTATAGGACTCTGGCTCTTTATTTGCAGGTCTGACAGATTCTAGCATAAGTTTTCCCTAATATAAAATACACCCCAGTTGTTTTTAAGATTGGCCAAACTCTTACGATAAAGGAAAATATAACAATATCCTTAATTGGTGGAGACAGATTCTCTATCCTGCTGTAAGTCAGGCCTTTTCCTTCCCGAGTAAGTCTTGCCAAACCGAGGATGATCATGCATCTTCAAATAAGATTCAACGAAATCTTCCACATTGAAATAGATACTTTCCTTTTTGTGCGCTGCATCAACAAGTCGAACAGTAATAACATGGACCATTTTCGTTTTTCTTTATTTAATAATGCAAGTTTTTTTATGGGCAATACTGCAGTTTAATGACTTTATTCTCTACAATGACAGCTAAATTAAGATGTCAATTTTTACATTTGCAAGACTATACTACAAGAAAATTTGCATTTGAATATGTTACTGTTTTCATCAATTGGTCAACCATCAAGAAACAAAGAATATTGGAAAACTAAGGCGTCCATGCAATGCCATTGTATAGATCTTGGGCATACATTCACCTGGGCATATTTAAAAGACTTTATAGGCCAGAAACATTAGGTTCTTGATTTGTTTCTAAGCACCAAGATAAATCTACTTAATGCTATGTAACTTTTGTTCAACAGCTACAATAAATGATGTTCATCTAATGTTATTTATCTAGTGATACTTTATTGGGAATTATATGTTAGAATTTAGCAGCATTGGGAGTCAAATTGAATTGATCTTCCTCTAACAAGTAAAAGTGAAATCAACAATGAATTGGTGTTACCTTTTCCAATACATGATACGCAGTTCAATACATGTTTTGGATTGTCAATCTCACAGGCCAATCAAGAAACTCAAATGGTTTATGTCAGTCTAGAAGCTAGTTCCAAGTCATATTGACATTCAGCAGTTTGAATTCAAATCAATGTTGCAACATTGTCTTGATAACATCATGAACAAATTGATCAGTAACGTTAAGTCACTACAAGTCATGTTCAAATTGTATAGCAAGTTCAGGGATAGAATTTTCTTGATGAGAGAACTTCCATAATGCTGATACCCATGCCAATGCTATCAATGTCATTAGCATAAGTTCAGACTCCATGTGAATTGCATCTTCTTCAGTGTCAACTCAGTTAGTACAGGCCCCATAGATAATCTTGGTGTGACAAGATCAAGATACTCATATCTTCACATTTCTAATGCTAACAAAACAAATGGAAATCACATTATTTTTATGAAATTATTTTCATGTCAATGTGTGAACGCTTAACTACAGTTGAGTTCACACTCCCATAATTATGTTTATGATAATGAGCCCATCTTTGACATGTGAACCAGAAAAAACGTTTAAAAAAACTATAAACTGATGAATTTACCATTTCAAGCACCAAATCTAGAGCAAAACTTGCCAACATGCTTAAAAATAGCGTAGGGCATCGTGAACAAAATACAGGTTTTCATGCAAAACTCAAGCTATAAATTCTGAATCAGCAGGAAAAACTCACATGGCAAGGATCGGGAGATCTCTAGAAACACAAATGCTGGAGCAATTGAAGCTTCCCTGTTTCCTTGTACTGACCGAGGCTGGGAGCCATGTCTTGATGGAGATGGAAATGGTGTCAATGAAGGGGACATCTTGGGAGTTGATCCCCATGTTCCAGCTTTTAGAGGAACAGGACTTGGTGAATTGCCAGACGCAGGTGGATCAACATGATGCCTAGGAGAAGCTTTAGGAGGAAGTGAGGGATGGATATGTGACCCTTTTCTACGAGTAGTATCTGGGCTAGAAGATTGAGGTGAAGATCCAAGTTCAGGAGTGGCTGGATACGGACTTGTCGATGGAGTGCAGCATATGGGTATCAGACAAGGGGCTGGTGAAGAGGCAGGAGCTTCTGATGGGGGTGGAGATGGGGATGGGGATGGTGAAGAGGCAGGAGATGGAGAAAGAGATGGGGATGAGCTAGGAGATGGAGATGGAGAAGGAGACGGACTAGGAGACCCTATAGAGGAGATTGAGTCTTTTAGGTAAGATGATAGTTGGACACATTTTACTTTACCAAAAATAGCATGATCTAGGCCAAGATTTTTGGCATCAGGCCCAATGATGATTGCAGCTAGTTCCTTCAACCTATCTGGTAAAAGTATACGACTTCCAATATCAGATAAAACTGAAGCTTGGACAGTTACTGGAGACCTTACTGTTGAACCTTTCGTATTTGTGAGCTCCAAATAGACATTCTGCACACAAAGAAGTTAATGCTGACCGAAATTCTCAGAAAAATGATGCAAGTATTACAGAAATTGAAGTGGTACCTCATAATATCGTAGTTGCAAACCAAACTTCAACTGGATCTTCAACTGATCAAAATTCTTGCTAATTTGAGAAATAGAGTTGCTTAATGTGAAGTTGAAGAGTATTTGTGGCATTTTCCAAAGAGAAACTGGTTGCCCAGGAGTAATTGAAATCCCTCCAGGAAACTTCAAAACTTCAAAAGCAGATGAATGCCCAAAGAGTGCAGGTGATAATGATAGATTCACTTGTTGTAGGGCCAGCTCTACAAATGATGATTTCAGCAGACTCAGGAATGGTGAACTGATCGAGACATATTTGGAGTAAGGCAGCACACCAAACACTACACCAGTAACATTTGTCGGAGTCGAAGGATGCAATGAAATTACCGAAACCTGTTCAAAGGTTTATATTTTAGTGAAGTTAATTGATTAAATCAATGCAATCTAATAACATACTCTTTATTTCAGTTCACACCTTAGACTCTGGTACTCCAATTTCCTCAAATATATCATACTCAAGCTTTTGCACATGTGGGACAAGCTGAGAGAATGGTTTTGCAAGCATGAAGGTAGCTTGGATATCGGCTGAAAAAAAAGGAGAATAAACACTTAAGGAGTTAAGGCATAAAACAAGGCCAAATTTTCTCATGAAAACCCATTTCATAGTATGGATCCTACACATGCCCTGGTAATAACTCCTGTAAATGGGGCATAATGAAATGCAAAAGCCATGCATATAATTTTCCTATAATTTCCCTTGCCCTGGTATCATGTTTGTAATGGTTAGCAGCACTGGTCCATGAGAAACCACAATACATGAGATCACGAGAGAACAAAACAGTGTGTTAGAAATCTGAATTACCCATAATCTTTGCTAAATCATTTACAAAAGCTTATTTGACCGAACTGGCAAACTCTATGATAAAACTGGCATAAGTATTTGGCAGTCTCCTTATTTTGGAACCAAGTCCTTCAAACCAAGTTCAGTTAATGAGTACCATAATTCAAGCCAAAAATTGCCAGAGAACCGCTTGCCAGCGGAAAAGATAGATGAATGGTAAAACAGCAAAAGAAACATTCCCAAACTTACTTATCACGTAAATGACAAAGATCTTCAACGTGGGATTGCAAAAACATTCAAGGGATGTTTATTGGAGGATAAAAGTACTTTTTATTAATTTTATAACTCATAAATTAATTATTAAATATATTCTTTAATTATTTCCAATCCTAATTGAAAGGTTACCTCTTATACTCAATGCATTATCACATATCTACTGGTTAACCATGAGGTATGTCTAGCAGTGTTATTAAAAGTGAGAAAGGCGCTCACCTAGGAGCTCAGGCGAGGCGAGGTAAGACCTTAGCGCCTCAACACCCTCTGGGCAAGGCGCCTTCAATGAGACGAGCGCTTTTTACCGGGCGCCAGGCATTAAAAAGGCACGCCTGTCTTATTTTTCTTGCTATAGGCCTTTTATTTAATGCTTTCAATTAGTGTTTATTGGAATTCTAAAAAGGCACATTTACCAATAAGGTATGAAATAAATTTAGGGGAGGAAAATTAGGTGGTTTTAAAAAGGCACGCTTATTAATAAGTAAGGAAATAAATTTAGAGGAGAAAAATTAGGAGATTTAAATGCATAGTTGCTATTTTTTTTAAAACTAATGATTAAATTAAGGAATTAACTCAATTAGAGATAATTGAAGAGGTGGCAAAATTAGCACTTGCCATAAAAAGTCCGAACAAAAAGATAGCATACAACGACAAAAAAAAAGATGAAGATAAAACAAGGTTGGTGTTTTGGTGGAAGCATCTGACTTTAATTATTCTAAAAATTATGTAATATATATATATATTAACTAGCGCTTTACTTTGTTCGGGCAAGCGCCTTTCATGGCGCCTCTTGCCTCGGGCAATAAAATGTCTTAGCGCCTTGCGCTTTTAATTACACTGATGTCTAGAAATGCATTGCATTATAAGTGGCATAGTGCTACTTGCACATAGGGGTACTACATTGAAGATGATCAAGATTTAGAAATAGAGAAAATAGCAAATGGAGATACCCCATTCTTTCAATCTTCATTTCACAACACGACATATTATTAGTTTACTAATTTAGAAGATCTACTTGCATGAGATGCATGATTTAATAAATTAGATTCCGATGGGATCGTAATAATATAGCACCAGTTCATTTATTAGAAACATTTTAGATATATCATGCCCTATTTTTCATCATCCAGATAGTGCCGTGCTTTTGGGAGAATAACACTACCAGAGGTTAAAATTATAACCAGCCACATAGCCAATTCAGATGTATGAGGGTTCAGAAAGGCTTGCAATAATTTTTTCAGACAGTTTGAAAGGAGTGAAATCATCTGATTTTTCAGAGGTTTAAAAAATCTAATAATTTGGTTACCTTCAGTATCACATGGCTGGAAGGAACCAACAAAGAGAGAGAATATCTAAGTTGTCACTTGAGAAGGTATTCAATTACACTTCAAAGTTTTTTCATCTATCCAAAATGCCTCTTTGGCTAGCAAGGACTACTACCCTAGCTCCCTCTAGCCTATTGTTGTTAGAATACTACAAGAACAAATGAAGAACACAAATCAAAGCGCATTTTGCAAACCCTACATCAATCATACCCAAGATCAAGGTCAAGAAGCAACACAACAAAATCAAAAACAACAAAACAAAAGAAAACCCTAGACTAAACTAGATCCATTCCAATGCAAAACTAGATCTACTGACAGGAATAGAAATGGAATTGGAAATCAGAATTAAAAGCGAAAGCTAATCTCACCAGCAAGAGCATCGTCGGAAGGGTGGAACGACGACCGGGAGGAACGGAATGGGGGGAGCCAGAAGAGGGCGGAGAGGAGCACACAAACGCTGAGAATCAAGACGAGGACGCATCTGAGGGTGATGATGGGGAAAGGGCAGACGAGACGGTGGCCACAGCCGGCTCCGGCGCCGGCGTCGGAGACGCCCTCAAGGTTTTCAATCGACTTTCCCATTTGGCGAGCATCGGATTCCACCGCTCTTCAGCCCTTCTAGTGGTTGATGCTCTGGAGCGTAGTGCGGTGCGGTTACTTTTTCCAATCTCGCAAGCAACCTTTTTTATATGACATTTTTACTTTGCACCCCCCTGAAAATAACGAATTTATTTTGGTATAATTGTCAAATCCTTCTACTTTTTACTTACCAATTTTAGTCTCTTTATTTTAAATTATAATTTTTTTAATTTCTCTACTATATTTAAATAACTATATTTTTTTTAATTTATATTTTTACTCTGTTACTTTAAATTATAACTTTTTAATCTCTGTATTATTTTTAAGTGAGTCATACCAATCTCTCAAAATTAAAATAATAAAAAGATTAAAAAATTATAATTTTAAATAGATAGATTAAAAAGTAAGTTTAGAACAGTAGAAGAGAATTATACCATTTATTTTTAACTCCTTATTGTTCAAAACCTCTTTTTTAAAATTTTAATTTTATGAATACATTTATTACTTAAGTTTTATAAATATAAATAAATACTTATTATGAATTAAAAATTATAAAATATTTAGTGTTGTGTCTCCAAATTAAATTTAAAAAATTCCCTTGAAAAAATATCTTAATTCACCAACCAAACATCCTAGGATTTATTAGTGAAAATCAATTCTATATCTTTTTATATTAATCAAATATATTATTTATTTTGTTAGCATTAATTATGTATATTAATATATAATTACATTTATTATAAAAGAATTTTTATGTAATAATGTAAAGAAATAGTAGCATGTGAATTCAACTCAAGGAGATTTCTTTTTTTTTTTTTCAGGGGTGGCATGTGAAAAACTCTCTCATTTGACTTTCATCTTATGCTTAATTTAAAATTATTTTAAAATTTTTGAATTTGAGAGAATAGTCAAGAGTTTAAATACTATTGTATTAAAAAAAATTAATTAAATTGGTTTTAAGAGACCCGTTAAAAATCCAGTAAGAATCCGTTAATGCAAAGCAACCTTTCTGTATCCCATTGGCTATTTTTTTACTGACTTGATTTTAAAAATGTTAATTGTTCTAAAAATTCTTGAATTTTTGAGAGCTAGTTGAAAGTTTTTAATATTATTTTATTGATTTGAAAAAGCAGAGAGTTTTAACTTTTAAGGAGAGACGTTAAGCAACCTTGTCTCGTTGACTCTTGTTTTAAATATTATTTATTAAAATTTATTAATTTTGGAAATTAAATTGAAAGATTCTCATGGAGCCCATTGCGCGAGTCCGAGCAGTGGGATCTCAAGAAGCATTTGGTTCATAAGATAAAAATGAGGAGAAATAAAAAAAGAATGAAAGCATGAAAATTTAAAAACTATGCTTGGTTGGAAAACAATAAGAATGATAGTTTATTGGAAATAGAAAAAATAAAAAAAAAAAAG
This sequence comes from Dioscorea cayenensis subsp. rotundata, assembly GCF_009730915.1. Classification (NCBI taxonomy): domain Eukaryota; kingdom Viridiplantae; phylum Streptophyta; class Magnoliopsida; order Dioscoreales; family Dioscoreaceae; genus Dioscorea; species Dioscorea cayenensis. Next base: position 2,726,273 of record NC_052488.1, on the reverse strand, counting down.
TGATAAAATGACTCTTATGCGCTTTATGCAAATAAATAATGTTACATATATAATAAGTTGTTTTGAATGATAACTATTTTTTTATGCTCCTTGATCTCTAGATTTAATTGTTAAGATTATTAATTAGCTATTAACATCGCTAATCATAGTTTAAAATTAAAAAAATTAAATAAATAAATTACTAACCATAATAAGTACAATTTTTTTATTTTTATATTTTGACATTTAGTAATTGAAAGTTCAATAGTAAAAGAATGAATGTTGATCAAAACAATTCAACCAATCTTTCAAAATATCATAATACATCACACAAATGGATGATGACAAATTGCCATAAAATGCCCGCAATATCAAAATTTAAGAAAAAAATTATACACGTGACGAACAACATGCATAAAGAAACACTTCCGATAATTTGTTAGGGGTTATTTGGTAACCTGTAACTACATGCAACTAGTTGTATTGCAAGTGGAGTTACATGTAAACCATTGTTTGGTTATATGTAAAATGCATTTTACATGTAAAATTTTTTACATGTTATTGTACTTTTGTAGCATTTCAACTTACAGCAACAAAAAAGTTGCTGTAAGTTGAAATGCTGCAAAACAACTTAATTAAAGTTACCTTCTTTCAAACAAAACCATTCTATTCAAAACACAAAAGCCCAATACTCCATCAGCCCCTCCGCTCCGACAGGTTCGCCGTTCCAACATCGCTCCACTCCTCGCTCCGGCAGCGCGCTCCCGTCTCAGCCCCCTGTCCCCCTCCCCGACAGCCACTCCGGTAACCTTACAATCTATCTCAGCGTTGGTGTTTGCTTAACTACCGAAGGTGACCTCACGATCTGTCTCGCCCATAGGAGTTTGCTTCGCTGCCGGAGCCAGAGCCAGAGCCGGAGGTGAGATTGTACTTTTGTTCTTTTTTTTCTTTTTTTTTTGGTATAAAAAAAGGAAAGGGATAATGGACGGAGATTGGTTAGTGGTCTCCTCATTTTTTTTCTTTCTTTTTTTTTGTATTTTTATGGTGATTTGAGCTTGTTTTGAGTTGATCATTGTTCTGATTGATAGACTTCTGTGTTTGCTTGACTTGATAGTGGGAAGCAAAGATAGCTCATCTACTCTATTGTGTATTTGGCTTGTTATTAATTTCAGGTTTGGGATTGCTCATCTTGCCTCTTTTTTTCCTCTATTATGATCTTTGTTGATGTTAATGTGCAAGTGTTCTGATTGATAGCCTCTGATTCTTGTTCGTTTGGTTATTAATGTGTAACTGTACACTGGTCATGTTATAAGAAAACGGAGGTTTCTTTGTGTAATGTTATTAAGGGCAATTTCAATTCTGCCAGATGTGGCATTTGCTAGTATGTCAACATTAATATCCATGCCAATAACTTGCAACTTGAATCAAAGATGAACTTCTTGAATTGATAGGTATCAAAATTCTGTGAACCTTGGTTGTTACTAATACCATTGATGAACATTTTTACTTCTGTCACAAGCGGCTCATCAGTCTTTTTTATCTCTTAGTTGGACATCAATCTTGATGTTCATATTGTTCTGTTAACATGTATTATGGAAAATGATTGTTCATATTGGAAAGATATTTGTGGTTAATTGCTAAAAGAATGTAACTATGACAATATTATCACCCACTGAATAAGGAGAAGCAACTTGTTTGTTTCATTTTCCATTTCCTTCTTACTCTCTATGTTCCAATCGTTTTTTAATATTAAAATCCACACCTTCTAATTTTAAAAATAATTTATATATTATATAAAGTACATTTTCAAAGGATAAACAAAGAAGAAAATGAAATTGATGAAAATTTGGAGGATTGAATTGTTAAAATTACAAATACAAAACTACGTATACAGTTTCATTTTAATCATAGTATCCCTATTTTCAATCTTTTTTTTTAAGTTTTTGGTTTTTTTTCAAATTGACCCTCATTTTATTATAATATTGTCAAAATGTGTAGTGTCCTTTCATATTTTTATGCAAAAAACATTTTGAAATAATTTGTTTTTTCTTGATGAAGAGCATGCATTTACAATGAGTCCATCATAATTGATTGTGGTATTTATTTGAATTATTTTACTTAATAACTATTGCAATATGACTTATAGATGGAGTCAAAGTCTGAAGATGAATATGCCGCAATTGCTTCCACTTTGTTTGCCACCATCTTTGCGTTAATGTGGTTTAGAAAATGAAAACTTAGTTTGCCATGGGAGCCGTATTACAATAGAGATGCACAACGGGCAAATTATATTTCAAGAATCATAAATAGTTCCGATGAGGCTAGTATATCTATGTTGAGAATGAAAAGAGCATCATTTTTTGGATTGTGTGATCTTCTAAAAGCGAAAGGATTGTTATATAATATTTACATGTAAGTGTGGAAGAGCAAGTGGCTATGTTTCTTCACATCGTTGGTCATAATGTGAGAAATAGGGTCGTTGGAGTTAATTTCCTAAGATCGGGAGAAACAGTTAGTCGATATTTCAATCATGTCTTGTATGCTATTGGAGAACTTTGGGGTGAATTAATCCAACCACCTAATATAGCCACAAGTCCAATCATCACGCAAGATCCAAGATTTATGCCATATTTTAAGGTAACAAATCTAGATTTAACTCTAATTAATTATTCAACTAATTGATGCAAGGTGTTAATAATTTTTCATTAATTAATAGGATTGCATTGGAGAACTTGACAGTACACATATTCACACATCTGTTCCACACGATATTGTAGCGCGTTTCAGTGGAGAAAAGGCTTACCCTAGTTAAAATGTACTAAATGAAATTAATTTTGAATTAGAATTTACATATGTACTAGCCGCCTGGGAAGGTTCAGCACATGATGCACTTGTCCTTTGGAATACCTTAGAAAGAGAAGATGGGCTTGTAGTGCCAGAAGGTATCATATCATTATTTCAAAATTAAAATAGTTAAAATCTAATACAATTGTGTAATAGGTTGTGTCTATTTTCTCATAGGCAAATACTACCTAATAGACGCCAGATACTCCACCCGACCGGGTTTTATATCACTATTTTGTGGTGTTCGATACCATCTCAAGGAATTTAGTACATGAGCTCCATCAAATAACAAGGAGTTGTTTAATTATAGCCATTCCTCATTGCGTACTTCAGTGGAATGAGCATATGGTGCTTTGAAAAATCGGTTCAAAATTCTTACATCTAGACCATTTTTTCCATTTCAAACACAAGTGGATATTGTCATTGTGTGTTGCATACTTCATAATTACATTTTACAAAGAGGTAATGACATGTATGTTCCAAATATTGAAGATTGGGAACCAAACACAAATGTACACGAGATGAGAACGTAAGCCCAAGCTCATGAAGAAACAAGGGAATGGTGTGCAATACGAGAAACAATTGTGAATGATATGTGGATTAATAGATAAATCTAACTTTGTAACTTTTTTTTAAACAAAAATATTTTGTGTGGCTTATGGAACACTATATGTTTTGTAAATTTTGTTGTATTTCCTTACATTTTGAAAATTATGAATGTTCGTTTGTGATCATATTGAATATTTCCTTACATTTTGAAATGAGTTTGCTAATTATGTGATATAGATGGAGTCTGTAGACCTAACACAAGAAAGCCATGACTCTGTTGGAAGGAAAACATCAACTAATTTTTGATGGACCGCTATCATGACATTGTTCATGTTGGCATCTTTGCTTGAGCAAGCAACTCTTGGGCTTAAATCTGACAAGGGATTTAAAAGTGTTGCCATCAATGTTGTTGCTAGGGCTGTGGGTGAAAGTTCAACTTGGCCGTAAGTGACACACATGTTTTCAATTGGCTTAGGTATGTAAGAAAAATATGGCTTATAATAAAGAAGATCAAGAATTTAAGTGGTGTGTCATGGGATGATGTGGAGAAAAAAATAATCACGGGAGAGGAGGAATGCCGAATATACATACAAGTAAGTAGTGTCTTAGAGTTTTTTATAATATATTTTAAATATTTGTGCATTAACTCTAATTAAAGAATGTATTTTTATCTTTGTAGGCCCATCTCGGGGAAGAGATTTATATTAATAAGCCAATTCAAGACTATGAAGAGATGGCAATTGTATGTGAAAATAATCAAGCAACGGGATCTTTTGCGAGAACAGGTGCTCAAAGTTCTAGAAGCCTAGGCACACAAATGGAACCACCACTGCAATCGCCAATAATCAATCTTAATAACCAAAGTCAAGGCTTCAATGATTTTGATGATGTCAAACCAACTCAATCTCTTACCAACGACACACCGACGAGCTCCACCTCCAAAGTCAAAAACGGTAAAAAAAGAGAAAAAAGTGCTAAAACAAAGGAAGAAATCATGTGAAATGTTGAGCATTGATTAGGAAGAATTGCAAATGCATTAGATGGAGACAAGAGTCAATTTATTAGTAAACAATTGCTTGAAGAGATCATGACTTTAAGTGAGCACTATACCGAATATGATCTTAGACGGCATATGATTATTTGCTTCAAAATCTTCCTTTAGCAAATGGGTTTATGAACAAAACTCATTCGCTTCATTACCTTTGGATGGATGATTTTATTTATCAATTAAGGGGTGGTCGTCAAGCATGAGTTTTAACACACCATATCGTGTTGTTTTATCTTATGTCATTTAGTATGATGTTATATTTAGAACAATGTTGTGTTTTGTTTTAATTGGACAAGTATCATGGATGATGTCTTTGTTATTTGGAAAAGTATCATGGGATGATGTCTTTGTTATTTATTTTTGTTGTTAGATGGACAAGTGTCATGTTATATTTGAATTATGAATGTTGAATTTCGTATTTTGGATGAACAAGGCTTAATGTTAATAGCTTTGATTGGTTATATGTTGTATTGGATAAATTGCAATGTTGCATAAACTGCAATGTTTTGTTCAGTCAGAACATTTTGATTGTACATATTGTATTTAATCTGTCAATAGCTTGTAGTTCAAATTCTATTGGATCTTTGATGAATGGATTGGAAGTTCCTTTACTTTTTAGATTGTTGTAATAGTTCCTTTCAATTGCTAGTGGAGTTATCATTTTTCCTTACTAAGTCATCTGTTGAGCGTGGGCTTTGTCGTGGCCAGATATATTAGGTTTATCTTTGCTTTTCATATTATATATGGAACTTAATCTGCAGAAAAAAAATACAATCTTACAGTTGGAAATCTGAGGGCAACAAATGTTTGCTCTCCTTGAAATCAACAATAATCAATGTGCAGCTTATGTTGTTGTTAATAACTAACAGGAATTGAAGCTTGTTAGTCTTTGCTCTTCATGTTATAGGACCTTAATTAATGAACAAAGTCCAATAAAATCTCACAGTTGGAAATTTGAGATTTGATGATCGTTTGTTCTCCTTCTTGAGATGAACAGTAATATGTGTTCTGCAAGCTGATGTTCTTAATGATTGATGGGAATTGATTTTATTTTTTATTTTTTTATTTATAAATCACACATCTGGAGATCTCATCGAATTTCTTTAAGCACATATTGTCTATATTACCAGAATGGATGGAACATGTTGATTGATTTCAATAGTGTCAAATATTGGACATTATAAACGATGCACCTGACTAGGATTTATATGTTGCATATTGCTTTTGTTGTAGCCATTAGAATAGAATTATCCATTATTGCTTTGCAAGCCATACTTATGGGTTCATGGCAATGGTTAGTAAATCTAATCTACTGTGATAGTTAACGTTTGATTTTTTAATAATATATAAATAATATATATATTGTGAATAATATATATATATATAGAGTGAACATACATTTAGAAAATGACAAAACAATAAAATAAATTTAATTAATTATTATATATATATAAAGTATTAATTAATTAATAATGAATGGTAAATATTTTGGGGTGGTAATCTCACCATCACCATCTCAATTTGCAGGGTGACTTGCATCATACCAAACAACAAAAAAGTAAATACAGCATTTGCACTTACAGCAAACCAAACAACAATGATGTAATTTAAAATACAGCATTTTCACTTACACTGTAATTTGAATTACATGTAATTTGACTTACAGACAATCAAACAGCCCCTTAGTCTATCGTTTGAACCTTTCAAGTAGGTACTTACTCCAACGAGGAAAAGAAGATGAGTAGAAAGGAGAAGAAACTCTAGGGAAAGAGAATAATTCAAAGAAGAAGAAGAAGATAATCCATTATATTATTCACTGAACTTATCGGCAATCATAATAGCCTTATATAAGCAACAACCAAATCAAGACTAAATCATTACAGGCAGGTATAACAATCTCCAACTGTTATTATTAGATAATGACCCAATCATGCAACAATTCATGATTAAAACAACACATGATCCTTATTCCCATGTTGATCCAATGGCCTATCTTCACCCATATGTCAAATTTCATAATCCAACATCCAATTAGGTTCCTTGACACTTCGATGTGCTTTCTGTTTCACAATGATCATCTCAATCGGATCCGGTGTAGCTAGAACATCACTTGGGTGCTCAGATGAAAGCTCAAGTGGAAAGGTTGTATCAAAATATGCCAGCAATGCAACTAAATAAGATGGGCGCACTCTCTATAAAGGTTACAAGCTAATAGGCAATTGCTTATGAACTAGAATAACATAAGGTGTAAAGATTTCAAAAGTATGATGCGTATTTGCATCAGCAAAACAACTACAATCTCATGAAGAAATTACTAATGGAAGGGTGGCTAATGATGTATAGCATAGGAGGGAATTGAGAGCTTTAGTGGATTTTGTTTCATCTTAGCCTAAAAATGAAACAATTTAAATGGTTCCTGAAGTGATATCACACATGGTGGAGGGTTATGAGACGTGGCATCACTGTTGGTGGAGGGTTTAAGGCTTACTAGTGAAGTTTTGGCTAGTTAGTTAGTTAAGTCTATAGAATTAATTCTACTCCTTCATTTTAATAAGTTGGGGGCCATGCATGTAATAAGTTTAGATGTGGGCCATCCATTGCTGTAATAAAATGACCATTGTAATAAACTATGAGATGTTACAAAAGAAATATTCTCCTTCTCTTCTCTCTGTTCTTTCTTCTTCTCCTCACTCATCTCCTTCTACTCACCAAACTAGCTCTATTCCTATGTAACACCAGTATCAACACCCGGTCTTTCTATGGTGAACAATAGCAAGAAAAGGGAACTCAAAGATTTGGAAAAAAATTTGTAAAGCACTTAAAAACTATCCAAAAAATCAAAGATCAAAGCAACAAAGCCATATAGGAAATCAAACTCATGATAGTTGGCATAGTTCTGTAAAATAATGAGATAGCTACTCAATCTCAGCCTCAACAACATGTTAGTATTAGTAGAGATGGTATATTAGGACCTGGTTGGAGTTCTCATGGTTTTAGCAATTATATTAAGCCAGAATTTCCAAGGTTTGTTGGCATGGGTCTTCATGAGTGGTTATATAAAAGGAGGAACAATTCTTTGAGGTCAATCACATTGTAAAAGTTTACAACATTAAGTTGGCTTCAATTTTATCTAGATCAAAAGATTCTAAATTGGCACAAAGCTTTCTTGAAAACAAGAGCAAGGGGAGAGTGATATTTTGGATTGAGTTTGTTAAAGCTTTATCTGCTAGGTTTGGGGAACATATGTTCCAAGATATGTTTCTGGAATCAAGAAATTGAAAAACAAGTTCTTTATAGCAATGTTGGATGAGTTTGATATGTTATTGTGCAAGGCCGATTTGAGTGAAGCTCAAGTTGTGAGTTACTTGTCGAGTTGGTTGAAAAAGGAGATTGAGATGTATGCCAGGCTCTTTAATCTAGTTTGTTTGCAATTTGCATATGTTCTAGCCAATATTTAAGATGTCTTATGGTCTAAGAAGTGTTCAATGCATCAGGTTACTAGATTATGGAATAAAGCTAGCAGAACCATGGTTAATTTTAATGACAAAATTAAACTCATTCAAGCCAAGAGTGTTAGACCCAACATGCCTTTCTAATGCTAATATGTGGCAAATCAAGAGGCTAACTAGTAAAAAGAATGGATGAGAGAAGACAGAAAGGGACTTTGCTTTAAGTGTGATAAAAAGTTCAACTCCGGAATAGATGTAAAAAGAGACAATTCTACATGTTACTTATGGAGGGGGATTATGTGGAAGACTGTGAGATAATAGAGAAGCTATTGAATAGGAAGTGTCTGATAATGCCAAGCCATTTGTTTTTTTCATGCAATTAATAGCACTAGTGGCTTCCAAACTATGAGAATTGAGGGATGTGAGGGTACAAGGACTATTTTGTTTGATAAATTCTTAAAGTACCCATAATTTCGTGGATGTTAAGGTGGCAATGCAGTTAGGGTGCCTTTTGGAGCCAATTAATAAGTTGAGAGTTATTGCAACAAATGGAAACATGCTAGTCTATAGGGAGGCCTATAGACATTACAGTGGGATATGTTCAAGATTGACTCAATATTACCATTGGATAACTATGACTTGATGTTGGCCATATAATGGCTAGCTGAATTAGGAAATATAATTTGGAATTTTAAACTTTTGCATATGAGTTTTCAATGGTAAAGACAAGATTAGGTGTTGAAGTGTAAAGTAAAAAATAAGATTCAATTAATTACTAATGAGGCCTTGCAAAAGTTGTTGTTCAAGGACTCACAACTATCTCTATCACAATGTTATGCCTTGATTTTGTAGGACTATGGCAAGACATTCTGCTGTTATAGAAGCTAATTTGTAAACCATGATTTCTAAATTGCCAGCAGGAATCTTTGAAGTAAAATGGAGTATGCATTAATATTCCAAGTACCAAGGGCGTTACCTCCACATAGGCAGCAGCACCCAGGATCAGGTTTAAGGAAGGTGCCCACATAGTTTGCATAAGGCTATATAAGTATGGAATTCGCAAAAATCATTAAGAAACTGATACATGCAAAAACGGAACCAGGACTCAATGGTAGGAGGGGCTGAAGCCTAAAGACAAAACATATAAAAAAATCCAATAAAATAATTATTTTAAATGAAAAATAATGTGCTAATATAATAAAAATTTGAATACACATATAAAAAAAGCATAAGGTATAATTTAAATTTTTGTTATTTGCTATAGCGAATATATGACATTTTCAATAATTCAATAAATAAGAATATATCTTAAGTTTGTATTTTTTTTAAAAAATATACTTGTATATATGTTATAATATATTTGCTAAGTCTCATGATCAATTTAAATTATTTAAAATTACTAAAAAAAATTTATATTTTTTATTAAAATTTTGAAATCCTAGTAATTTTTAAATTTAAAAAAATAAAATGTCAAAAAAATACATGCATCAGGAGGATTTGAACTTTGGTGGATTAGGATCACATGCTTTATGGCTAGACCCACTAATCACTCAAGCACAACTACAATACACATTTTTTTATGTCTAAATAGTCTATTTTATATTAATTTAAGTATAGAAAAAAATCGAAACCATCAAATTTTATATTTCCTGAAAAGTGGTGTCTCCGGCGCTGAGAGGGGGCTTCAGCCCCTACTAGCCCCCCTGGTTCCGCCCCTGGATACATGAGATATTAGATGCTTGGTGATTCATGTCACTAATTGTCCTTTCTACTCACCAGTAGTGTTAGCTAAAAAGAAAGATAACTCATGGAAAATGTGTATATAGAAGCCTTAATGCTAGATAAATTGCATTGAGTTGTTATATTTTCAAAACTGGTCTAAGATTTGGTTACTATCAAATCAGAATGCATCTTGAAGACATCTAAAAAAAAAGCATTCATTGTGTGAAATTGATTTGTCTAATAAGACTCTGTCATTACCCAAATACAATCTTGGGGATAAGGTCTTGACCGGTCACCACATCAACAATAGGATCAAATAAATCCTATAAGAAAATAGTATTACAATTAACAGAAAGTATGATGAGAATAATTTCCTTAATTTAAATGGCTTGTGAGAATATGAACATGCACTCACATGGAAAGTGGCGACTGCCTTTGAAAGAAGAATCTTTGCCTCAGCGGATGAGTCTTTTCCTCTCAAAAGCCTCCATTTAATATTAGGATTTGCGCTTAAGCCATTGAAGCCCTTGTCTTTTTGCTTTTGTGAGAGACAATTTAACTCTGCTAAAGAGATTGGCAATGGTCCAACTTGAAGTAATTTTTGTAGCTTGTCATGAATCCTACTGCAGTCATCACAGCAGAACCACTCTCCTTCTGGTAGTTCCTGTTGCAGGACGTGACAAAGAAAGAAATTGTTTGAAAGAAAGGGTAAATAAAATATTAGAGAAACAAAGAAGCCACATTGTACCTTTAAATCAACTATATTACTCTTCTTCAAGCAACCAACATGATATTCCATCTCGCACTGAGATAATGATAAAGAAAAAAATTCTTTCACTAATAAAAATGGAGAAAGATGAGTGAATACTACTAACGTAAGAAGTGCATGCAACTGACCTGATCGCAGATCAAAACAGTACGTGGACCAAACTTTTTTGATTTGTTGAAGTCAAGGCCTCTGCAATGCAATAAAAAACATGAGAACAAACCAAACTATTGTACAAAATCAAGTTGAGGGCTTAAAAAAATAGAAAAAAAGCAGTTATGTAGTTAGCTGATATGTAATTACGTCTATATAGGTACTGACCAACCTGCAAATAGCGCATCCACCAACATAGTCTCCTTGCTCAGTTATGATACGGTTACATCGCTGGTAGATTTGTTCAATCGGTTCGACATTAGCAATCTTTGCAGCAATATATGTATTATTTTTTTGACTGCCACGCTTTCCTCTCAGCTGCAAATTTGTGCACCAATGACAATACCAGTCCCCTTCAGGAATTTCTGATAGCCCAACACATTCTGTGACAACATGGAATAACACAAGCAGGAGACACTTAAGTAACAAAAAAATTATGATTGATACATACAAGAAAAAAGATAAGATTTTACCCTTGTGAAAAACTCTGGGACAGAGATCACATATGAGAAGATCACCACCATCTTCACAGATGTTACAAAGATGATCAGTTTCACAGATAGGAAGCTTTCGATCTTTAGATAAGGAAAGGGCTAGATCATGGAGTGACACACCATCCAATGTGAAGATGTGATTGTATCTAGGAATCACATGTGAGAGTAACAAGTATAGAATTAGGATGGTTATCCTTGCAACATAAACTTCTAAACTTTTAGTGAAGAAAAACTCACGGCTTACGCCTTTTAGCCTGGCCAGCATGTGATTCAAATTGTGAAGGGCTAACCTGTACATAATATAATATATCATTAAAAAACTAAACAAAAATAGATAAAATAAAAATTAGTATTATAGAACTACACAACTCAAATTTTTACCACAATGTTGCAGCAGCTACACAAAATTCCAGAATCCACTAAATAGCCACCCAATAAAATCTGAATGAAAAGTATATCAAATGAAGAAACATAATATAAATCATACTTCAATAAATTAAGAAAACTAATCAAAGCTCACCTGTCCACGGACATAGTATCCCACTTTTACTCTAGCAGGTAAGGTACCACTTGAAAAGACCAACTTATGCATGCCAATATCCCTAATTGGTTAGAAATTAAAAAAATGAAATTAATAAATTACAAATTATCAATTGAAATGATGAATAGTGAAATTAGTCAAATAAAATGAAATGAAATAACCTACTTCTTAGTTAACCTTCCATGACATGTATTCTTTTGAACTGTTGTAGCCTTAGGAGCCTTATTAGTAGTTTGTGTTGCAGAAACATGCTCTTCTGTTACAAAAAAATGTGTCTTTAATATAAAAACAAATATTTTTGGTATAGAAAAGAGGTTTTTATTACAGAAACAAATGGTCTGATATAGATGTCAACACTTTTGGTACGACTGCTATTGGTACAGACGCATTCATAGGTATCTTTGATGTTGAAGTAGGCATAAAACATGTTGTTTATGAATAGTATAATTTGGCTCTGATACCGAAATAGATGATTTTGGTGTATATATATGTGTTTCTGATACAAAAGGCATTGACATTGATGTAGAAATATTTTCCAAATTGGGGAGTGCAAAATCAAGTGCCTTTTCTATGAAGGTATAGTTCTTTGATATAAAAAGAATATTACCAGATCTAATGGCGAACTCGTCTGTTTCCATCTCTTTACCCTTCCAGCCATCGCCCGCCATGGAAGAAGCTTTGAAGCCGAAGATCGCCGAGTCAAGGATCGCTTTTGTTCAATTTAAGGTATGAAGGAGTCCTAGAACCTTTGGAACGATGGGAGGATGAGGAAGAAAAATTTTTAAGGAAGAGGAGAACAATAGAGATTGAAAAAGAGAAAAAGATAGAGATGTTAAAAGAAGAGAAAAATGAGGAGAAGATATAAAGAAAGAAACAAAGAAAGGTGGGTGAATTGACCAAAGTACCCCTTTAGGTGATTTGTGCTTTTGCCCAAACACTTCTATTTTCTTACTTTATTACTATTAAAAGTTAGTATATATTTTAACATTAATATTTTTCATGGTGTATGTGCTTACTTTTCTGGCCCTATTTCTTGTTTTTAGAAAAATAGAAAAATTAATTATAAACAAAAATTCAGAAAAGAGATGAAGCGTTTCCTTGAAGTTTGAGACTAAAGCATAGGGGCAAAATGGGAAGGTGGAGGGAGAGCATAGGGCATGTAGGGACGCGTGGCCATGAGATGAGATGATACGGGCTCTCGGATATGAACAAGTCATGGAGAAAAAGCATTTCTCACAAGTCACATCAGCCAAAAATAGAAAACGCGTGATTCTCATGACTTGTTCAATGTACATACTGACAACAAATATATTAAAAAATTGGGTTATCTTTCCTGCTAAGTAAGGGCAATTGTGTCATTTGAGTCTAATCAGCAAGGGTAACTTTTCTCAAGCAAAGCACAAGATGGCTCTAAATCTGCAAAAATATAATCTCCAAAATCTCAAGATATCATTTTGGTTAATATAGTCTCCATCGATTGGCCATCAGTCCATCAGCGGTCCGGCCATCCCCTGTTTGGCCTCTGTCGCCCGGCTGCCATTGATCGGCGATCCTCCGACGGTCCACCAGTAGTCTGGCCACTGACCGGCTAGTCTCTGATGATCAATCAGCCAGTTACAATTTTTCTATTTTGTTAAAACATTGATTCTGTAAGAATAAAGTATTCCACACTTTCTATAACAATCACTTACACTTCCTACATAATAAAATTATGCCATATTATTTTATTTTGTACCCAAACATACCCTTAATCAGCATATAGAAATATTATCATAACATGTTATCTATGTTGAATTACAAAGCCCGTGAAAATGCCTTACATGGAAAAACAATGGCCTTAAAATTAGAATTTGTACATTTTATTTAAATCATAATTAAGATAAGTGAGTAATAAAATCAAGATTCTATGGAGAAATATTCTAATTTTGTGATCATGATTTTTTTTTTTTTTGCTTGTTTTACAAAATTAATGAAAAAATGATTACATAATAGCACATGGATAATTAAGGTGAATATTTAGTCAAATCAATTAATCTTGCTATCTATGGTACCTTATTCTCGGTTATAAATAATAAATCTCATTATTTTTTTTAATCAATTTCTAATAAATTCTTATAAAAATAAACGAATGTTCAAATTACTTTTAGCATGTTTTTAAGAAAAATAGTATCAAATAATTATTTTTTTATGAATAATGATATTCTAATATGAGAATGATGGATTATTACATAGTTAATATGATAAAGTTACATTGAAACTAATATCTATCATAGATGGAAAGTAAGCTCATCAAAGTGATGTGCCTCCCAGCTTTTCATGTGAATAAATATAATTAGACATTATTTTTTTTCTTATTTTGATTTATAATAAAATTCTTGATTTTATTTGAATCCAAATTAGTTGATATAAACTTATATATCCCATACTCCTAGGTTAATGTTACTTACAATAGCGCATCATACAATACAAATAACATAAATAATAAAAGAATGCCAAATTAAATTAACAATGAGAAATGCTATCCATGGCGAATGAGTGGGCTGAACTAACACGCCGAATGATGTGGATACCTACGTTGAATCCACGTCATCTTGTTTCTCTCTCCTAGGCAAATTTAAAAAAAAAAACAAAAACAAAAGAGATCCTATCCCTTTCTCTTTCCCTTTATCTTTGTCTTACACTTTGCCTCCTCTCCACCTCTTCGAGTTGTGGTTGGCGAGATTGATTGCAAGAGCAAAAGAGATCCCTTCTCTCTTTCTTCATCCCCATCCCTCGATTCCTCTTTATCTCCTCTAGTTCCAAAGAGATTGATCCCAAGTGCATTTAAGGAAGAAAGCTGGCCAGATTCATCACTCTCACCCTAGGGTTCCTCTCAGCCTCTTAAAGTTTTGGCAAGCTCGATCTCGAGACCATTTGAGGAAGATGGCTTATCGGATTCATCTCCTCTCCTTCTCCCTCATCCTTGATTCCTCTTCATCTCCACAAGTTGTGACAAGATCGATCATGATCTTGCAATAATGGAGCAAATCGGACCTTCCGAGAAGGTGATCTATGCTTTAAGATGTGAAGTTATCGGTGATTGGGTAACTAGTCCGATGCTTGCCTTTTATGCTTTCTTGATGATTTATGCAAATAGTGAATTTGGGAATTTGTGAGTATGTAGCTACTTATATTTTTTTATTCATGATATTATATTTGGAGGATTTGCTATGTTTATCACTTTGCCAATAGCTAAGTTTGTACTTCCATTTTGCTTATTTATTTTGTTGATCTCCAAATGAACTCGTGATTAGATAATGTCTTGGTTGATCTTCCATGCACGTGGATTTATATATATATATATATATCTTTCGTATATGTTCTTTATATTTATTATTAACCATATTAAATAATGATGCAATTGATGCTTGCACTATAGATTTTTTTTATTATTTATGCAACTTGTGAATTGTGGGTTTTTGAGTTTGTGCTTTGAATATCTCTAAATTCATTTATACTATATTTTATGTGTTTTTGTGCAATTTGGTGAAATATAGTACTACTAAGATTTTATCTATTTTAGTTTTGTAGGAAGGTAGTTGCTACTAATTCATTAATCCACACGGTAAAACTTGGATTGAATACTTTGGATGGTTTATATTGCAGGTTCTTCCTTAAGGTTATTAAAAATCCTTACTATATTGCTAGGTACAATTCAAACATAGAAATCCTTGATGTAGTCAAGGGTGGCATGAGTTTCTCATTTGTTCTTAATTTGCAAATCATGTTCTCCATGATAAAGATATTTATAAGAAAAAGTATGATGCATCAGGTGAGAATGTTGAGGAGATAAGGGATGAGGTTCAATTCTCCAATGATGAGAAGGAAGTTGAATGCAGAAGATCTCTCAGACAGACAAAAAAAGCAACTAGACACAATATGCACAACAATAGGGAAAAGATGTATCTACTAGTTGATGGTGTAGGTTTTTCTACATTGGGAACTTGTTCATTAAAGACTGTTTCATTCAAGAAAAAGAAAAAAAAAAGCATGATATGTAATAGTTTCTATTTTCTATTTTTTATTTTTGGTAAATCGTGTTAGTCTACCTCTTATTTATTTATTTTTGGCTGACTGTTTGTTATACTAAATTGTATTTGATTTGATTCTCTGACAACTGAAAAAGAATAATGTTGTATGGAAAATTGTGAAAGGAATACATGGAAAAACTTGGCATTTATAGACCAACAAAGTTGATTGTGCAAATACAACAACAAAAGAACCACTGATAAATATGCAATATACAATTTCAATTGAATGAACTAATACAACCACAAAATACATGTATAGCATACAACTCTTAGTTGAATGTGCAAATATAACAGCAGAAGAACCACTAATACATGTGCAACATATAAATCTCAATTGAATGGGCACATACAATAGCAAAAGAACCTCTAATACATGTGCATCATACAACTCTCAGAGTGCTTGATATGTCATTAAAATGCATGTTTTCAAGTCGAAGAGCTTCCAAATTTTTACAAGATGCAGTTTCATAAACAAAATCAAGTTAATTAGGTGACTGATCTACAACTGACTAAGATACTGGTGGATAGAATAATTAAGTACCTAATAAGAGCCTCAAGTGTTTCACTTTACACCAAAAATAATCCTTGTTATATCTATCATAAGCGAGAGAAACAAATTAAAAAGCAAACTTCATTACAATACCCTAAACTTCTCTTTGAAAAGTCAGGTTCTTTAATAGAGTCAGATTTCTCTATCACCTTTCAAATTGGCTTGTGTAAATGTTTGCAGAAATAAGAAGAACATAAAATGAAAAAAAAATGCATTAACAATAACAAAGAATGGAATTACAATCTAATGGCTGAATTTGAATTGACATTGGCCTAAGAGTTGAATTTGATTCATGACCAAATGAAGCGTGATGTTCCAATTTCATTTGTAGGCATCTCTGCATTATCACTCAATGTTGGATTGATGGTTTACCCTATTGCAAGTAATTCAAACACCTAAATAATGTGTTTACTATTTTACACACTAAAATGCATTTATAGAAGTATTTCATGTTTTTAATTACCAATGATGTTGTACCAATGCCAAAATGTTGCAAAGTGAAGTTGCAAACATCTACATTAGACACATTTGGATAAAAGTTTGATATCACCTAAGAAGACAAATAGTTATCCAATTTAATAAAAACATTGTTTGAAATACCATAACAAATATAAATATAGAAGAAAATAACATTACCACAATTTCTTGGTTACGAAGTTCAACTTGTGCATCATTCTGTGTTCGTACATTACCCTTTGCTTGAGTTTTTTGAAAAAAAAATATCAATTTCAGTCTAAAAAATAATTATAAGACAATGAAAATGATGATAAAAATATAAATACCTTTTTTATTTCTTTTGATTTTTTGTTCACCTTTTGGCTTTTTCCTTTTTGATGGCGGCGCCTTTACTCCACACTTTTAAAGGAGTTAGAAATTTTATGGTTGAAGATGTTGGTTGATGGTGCTCTTGATAATTTTTCCAACAATATGGGTGATATAACTTGATTGGAATGACTTTCCCAATAATTTGCATTTTCTATGAGTTTCTCTATTGCCTCATCCACACATTTCATCAAAAAATTATATTTTTTTTGACAGATTTAACTCCAATTTCAGTTGTTTAGAAAATGAGAACATAAGTTGTTGTATCGATTTTTTTGCTGACAAATTTGTGTATCATCATAACAACTCTTTAAGTAAGTATATCAACGTCTTATCTCCTTTCTCCAATGGGGTAAAATGCATTGAGATGGAATCTCTTTCACATTCATCTCAATAAAAACTTTGCATATATGTCTACAAATAATTCCTTTAAACTCAAATAAATCACATGAACATTTAATATCAAATTTACCCTCATTGTGATAAACATTAAAAGCCACTTGATGTTTGATTTTTGCCATCTTTTTCCCTTTAAAAATGTCTCATCACCTAAAAATGTACTCTTGGCTCATTTGACTCAGATAAATGTAAGATTGCAATATAAAATTTCTCTTAATTCATCTTAGAACAATTTGAAAATTTCATTTGTATAGGCTTCTTATAGTTGCTTCTCAAAATGACAATCAGTCAGCATTGGAAACCTTGAGTTAAAAGATGCAAAATCAACTTTGTTTTCCTTATCAACCTTACTTTTAATGCATTATCATACTGCTCTATAAATTGCTTTAAGGATGTGTTTGGACCAGCATTTATGCTTGCACTTCTTTGAGAGGTGGGCATTCCATCCCAGAAAACTCCTTTAAGATATATATAGGAGCCCAATGATGATATATATATATATAAGGAATTCAACCATTCATTTTTCTCAAGGCTATAATCTTTTATCATCTTCAACCAAATGTTTTCAAATTTTTCAATATCTACTGCCTCATAAACAATACTCTTCAAAATCATTTTTTTTGCTTTATATATAATCAGTCCTCCAAGCTTCTCGGGAATTTTCTTCATAATATGCCAAAGACGAAGACGGTGATGAGAATTTGGAAATACCACCCTAATTGCACCTTGAATAGCCATACATTGATATAGAACTATTGCCTTAGGAGCATTGCCTGACATGCATTCCGGCCAAGTTTTGAACAACTAAAGGTAGGTTTCTACATTTTCTTTTGACAATAAACCACATCCAAACAATATGGTTTGCCCATGATGGTTTACTCCTACAAAAGGAGAAAAAGGCATATCATACTTATTTGTTAAATATGTCAACATGACCAAAATCCTCATAGGCCGCTATAGACCTTGCATCTGCCCAAAATACGTTTCTTAGATGACCTTCCTCATCTATATCAATCAAATAAAAAAAAATTGAATTTCTTCATTGCATGTGTGAAAATTAATTGCCAAGTGCCTGCGCATTGCCAACTCCAAGTCTAAATTGCCTTGCTTTTACGATATAGTTCTGACAATCTTTTTCAGTATAGGTCAAACTTTCATATCCACCACTTTCAACAGTTAAAGGATGAAAATTCTTACTTAAACCTATACCTGTTTAGCCATTTAAGTCAAGCCTTCTCTTGACATATGCGTCCATTATTTTATTGCACCTTTGAAAATGAGCCTTATTATTAGACTAAGTGCATGATTATGCTCCAAGTTAACAAAAGATATAGTAAAACGACCATCATTACCAACAATAATATTGATCTTGGCTTCATAATTTGTTTAAGTGGACAACCTTGGGTTGAAAGTACTTTTCACAATAGATATCCTTTTACCACCTCCTAGACATGCAAGTGTTAATATTTTAATTTTTCATCATCTCCTGATATTGTACTTTTTTTTATTAATACCAAAACCTTCTTGTCAAGCATATTCAACATAAAAGGTGTAAACTTCTTTATCAGAATTAAACACCATGCCTGCTGAGGGAATAACATTTTCAAGGACTGAATTCTCCAACTCTACCATTTTCTCTTTCTCCTTATTCAATATTTCTAAACTAGAAGATCGGTCTTCTATTCCATTCTTCGCTTGTTCAGAAGATTCAAGTTCCAATTCAACCATACTGTTATCTATTTGGATCTATATTTGTAAAGAAATAATAACAACAACATGAGTTTATTAACTGAAACTCAGTACATCAAAAGTTTCTTTTGACAAACTTATAAATGAAATCACTCCAACTAGCAATGCCTGATGATCCGGTTCCAAGCACTCTTGATAAGTTCTTGAACATGAATATTTTATATATCAATTGCACTACATTTTGCATGTTATTTCATATGTGTAGCACCAAACTAGTATGTAATCACAATGTTTTGATCGTCGAGGGCTTTAATTGCATTTCAAGGCCAAAGGAATGAATATGTAGATGATTTGAGGCAGATCAAACCAAAATATAAGTTCCAGAACATCACTACCATGGTCCGACTAAGCCAGCACACAGAATCCATAAGACAACATCACAAAAGCCACAAAGACATTCACAACGGCCGTTGTACACAAAATGCCAGAGCCAGACAGTGTCAAAGTGCGACTTATAGCCCAAGAAAGATATTTTAATCACAACCGCGTGAACAATGACCGTTGTGGCCTAGTGGCGGACACATTATAAATAACCCTAGAGTTTTTGATTTTAGGGGGAGGATATTTTGCCGAATTAGGTTAGAGGCGGTCAGACTTCTAGAGTTTGGTACGATTGGAGACGAGATTCAATATGATTTCAGTGGATTCCTGCGAGTTCTTCAAGGAGAAGTCAATGAATATCTATAGTGGAGGCGTACGAAGAGATTGAGGGGCCATCTTAACATCCTTGGGATCTTCTCAACCTCAACCATCAGAGATATATTGGAGGAGTTAGCTTTAAAATTCTTAATACTTTTCTTGTAGATTCTTTATATTCTTTGATATTTATTCTTATATCTATGATAGGACTGAATTCTAAGGGGAATTGTATGATGATATACCTAATATTTTACTTGTGAATATCAATTTCATTGGTAATATATTATTCTTCCTAGTTGATTGAGATTCATTGCATGTCTGCTTCATGTTTATTGTGTTGATGCTGTGAGGAAGAGATTCCCACTCATTAGAACACCCATGCTTTTGTTAGATCTATGCATGCACTAAGAGATTAGCCATAGCTGTGTTTTGGATTAGGGTTTAATTACCCTTTGTGTGGAGTTCTTGTTCTTAAGGTAGAGATAAGAGGCTAGGTTGGAAGAAATTCCTTCTTAAGTTCCTAGTGATTTAGATCTGATTACCAAGAGATTGGGACCAACAAGTCTCTGAATTCTCTCGGTCTAACACTAGATAGCATTACCATACTTTATTTCATATTATAAGTAAATGCTGAGGGAATCCCCATACGGCTAACCACTCCTTCCAAATGAAATTCTTAAACACCAACTTTTCAATGGATCTCTGGACATATAACGGAGATAAGTTTCCAAACATCTGTTGACCACCTCGGATTGGCCATGAATATGGGATGATATGATGAAGAATATTTTAAATCAACACTACAACCTAAAAAATTCTTGCTAGAATATGCTCATAAAAGTCATAACTCTATCACTAACTATTATAGATAGAAACCCATATAGCTTGTAAACATTATATGGATATGAGAATGGGGGAAAAAAAGGGGCATTTTTGGTTGATCTTTCAACCACTACTTAAATCACATCTTTCCCCTTTAACTCTAATATACCTTTTATTAAGGAAGGACCTACATGGTGGCTAGTGGGGCAGTTGCCCTCACTAAAATTTGAAAAGTATGCTATGCCTATAGAGTTTATATTGTATATATAGTTAAATTTTTTTGAATTTGTATCATTTGTGCCACTAAAATTGAAAAATAAAAATGTATGATAAACTTTGCCCCCCACTAAACAAAAAATTGAAAAATAAAAATATATGATAAACTTTTCTTGATAAAGTCCATAGTCATATTAGTAATAATGGAATGTGGAATAAGTAATAGTTGTAATTGTTAGGATTATGCCTTCGAATGCTAATGAGGATACTTGTATTATGACATTTCATTTGTATTACACATTCTTATTATTAATAATAGGGGTTTATTTTAAAGTTCATATGTATCTTGTGATGATATATTAATTAGTTCTAAACATTATAGTCTTTATATATTAAGTTAAACTTTCTACTCTTTGTGGGATAAGGAGGAGGGCAAAATAAGGGTTTAGTACTTATGCACTTAAATTATTCACAAATCAAAGAATCTTTAATTGGGCATTAAAGATTCGTAAGGATTTGTATGACATATACTTTGATAAAAAATGCTAGTTGAATACTATAGGATAGTGGGAGTAGAGGTGGGCACGGGCCCGTTAACCGGGCCCACCGGGTCCGGTTCACCGCCCCACCGACCCGGACCCGAACCGGCCTGGCTAGGTGTAGAACCTGCCGGGCCGGGTTGGCCCGTCTGACCCGGCGGGTCCGAGTCACAGGAAGCTGGGCCCGGAACTAGCTCGGCTTCCATTTGACTCGGCGGGTCGGCCGGGTTGGGCTCGACGGGCCAGCTGGGTTGGCAAGCCCAAAAAAAAAATTCAAAAATTAAAAAAATTCAAAAAATTCAGAAAAAATAGGAAAAAAATCAGAAAATTTCTAAAAATTCAAGAAAAATTCAGAAAATTTTGTAGAAAAAAAATAAATTAATTAAGACCCTAAAATTTAAGACCACAAGTTTCCAAATAATAAGAGATGCCCCATGTATTACACTAAATTTCATTCAAATTTTAAATTACACTAAATTTGAAAATAAGTGGCTTGCACTTAGTTCATTTACACGCCGAATCAAGTTGCCTACATATCCTCCTGGGTGTGAGAGGAATCAAAGCCCACGTAGTTCTATTACACAGTGTAACCAGTCACCCACTTACCTAATCGATACCATCTAAGTCTTGGTCGGACTCAATGACTGTTGTTGTCGAGCCAGGTGTGCTCATCATGTTATCTGTGTAGAAGAAATCACTAGCATCTGGACTTCTTTGTTCTGCTTCTTGTTGCCGAACTTGAGCACGTTTTCAGTCATCCATGCAAACTTGAATTTCAATATTTTGTAGGGTCAATTGCAAACGTGTTGAATCCAACATGTTTCCACCTGCGCTAAAAGTCTGCTTGCAAGCTACTGCAGACATAGGACATGCAAAAATATCCTTTACCATTAGTGAAAAAATGGGGTACGGATTTCCATTACCTTGCCACTAGTTGAGGACGTTAAAAGTCATATCTGTGTTGATTTCTTTTGAGAACCGGAAGGGAGTGTTTAAATACAAGTCGAGCTCTGTATATTGTGATCCCCTTGGTTTCTTCTTTGCTTGCCTCTGCCGGAATGATTCTCCTCCACCACTGCTAGATTGTCCTACTGCCTCCTGTGCAACTTGTGGAACTATATGACTATATCTAATACAATAACTATCATATAATTCAACAAGTTGGCTCCTTGTATCAACAACAATTTCATTGACATCCACAATGCTGTCGGAGTCCAGTTCAGATTCTTGAGTATCCACGTCACTCATGGGCAAGCTCATGGGAACCGGTTGGGAATTTTGTCCTCCATTGAAACCTAAGAATTTGTAATATGCTTCCAAATATTCTTTCAAACTTTCTAGCTTCAGCCTTGGATCAAGAACAAATGCAACTAAAGCAATAGGAGGTATATTTTTATAATAAGATAACCATTTAATTTTCATAGTGATCAACGCACTAAACAATTGTGGATCTAATCTAAACTTCCAAAATTGTTCAGCCACGTCAACAACACCATATAAAAATAAATGGGAAATAGGAAAATAAACTTGCGAAAACAAATTAGTACATGTGTTAAAAACCCCAAGCAAATCAATAATACAAGCGATAATTACCCAGTTATACTCATTTAAACAAAAACCAACCAAGGAATCATTAACAAACTTAGTCAACAATGTCCTATAGGGAAATGTTGCACTAAGAAGCCGATAAGTTGAGTTCCATCTTGTTTTGACATCTTTAGGGATTTTTTTGACCCTCATGTTATGTGCTTTACAATAGCGAGCCCATTGTTTCATGAGGGTCATGCTTTTTCCCATATAAGCTACGGCCTTCCTAACGGGGAGTACAAATTCTTTAAGCTCTTCCAAACCACTTTGCACACATAAGTTTAAAACATGACAAACACATCTTATATAAAAAATATTTGCCACCACATGAAGGCCTCAAAAAATCTTCTAGAGGTGTAATTGAGGCCGTATTAGAGGAGGCATTATCAAAAGAAATCGAAAAAATTTTAAACATTAAACCAAATTCTTCGATAACTCCACGCATAAGTCTATAAATATTATCGGCGCTATGAGACTCGTTGAACACCCTAAAAGCGAGAACGTGCTTTTGGATATTTCACTCGTTGTCAACCCAGTGTGCCGTAATACCCATAAAAGAATCATGAAAAACATCGGTCCAAACATCGGAACATAAAGAAACCGAAGAGTTAAAAGTACGAAAATACTCACAAAGTTGTTCCTTACCATTCTTGTATTATTTGAATATTGTTCTTTGAATTGTTCTCCGTGAAACCTTCTTGCACGCCGGTTGTAGTGCGTCATTAATACATTCTTGAACTTAACACCGTTCAGAAAAGTTGAATGGCAAGCGCTCGACGGAAATTGTCTCCATAATTTTATCTCTGCATTTTCCTTGTGAAAATGTAAATAGAGATGATCGAGAACCTGTACCTTTATCCACAGTGAATCTAATTTGTGACTGTGATCGAGCATGTCTAAGCTTGTCCGGGTGCTTCTTCTCCAAGTGTCTGTTGAATGTGCCATATCCTCCACCCTTACAATGTTTAAATTCGGAACCACAATAATTACATTTACCATGTGTTACAATGCCATCATTATTATACAATTTTGTAAAATGAGTTTTAAAAATGTTAGATTTGAGGGCAATTTCGGTGGAGTTGGTTGATTATCCGGTTTGTGAGGGTACATCAACCGGTACCGATTGTTCCATTGGGCTCTCAAAATCTTGAAATGGATTGTTTTCTTGAGTAGGATGTGTGGGAGTGGAAGACGAACCAACAATGCTTTTTCCTCTGGAGCATCCACCACGTGAAGCTATATTGCAATATCTAAGAATTCAACAATTAATTTCATTCAAGTCTTCAACAAATAATTTCGTACAAATATCAACAATACAACAATTTATTTCATTCAAGTGTACAACAAATAAATTTCATGCAAATATTTACAACAAAAAACCACAAGTCTACAACTAATAATGAAATAAATATCAACAATACAACAACTAATTTTATTCAAGTGTACAGCAAATAAATTTCATACAAATATTTACAAAAACCAAGTCCACAAAAAAATAATAATTTTTGTTCAAGTCTACAAAAAAATAATTTCATGAAAATATTTAAAAAAACAACTCTATGAAAAACTACAAATAATAATTGCATGTACTTTTTAAAAAAACCCACAAGTTAAAAAAATTAATTTCATTCAAGTCCACAAAAAATAATTTCATGCATTTTTCAAAAATACCACAACTCTAAACTAATAATAAAAATAAATATCATACATACAAAAAAATAATTTCACTCAACTCTACAAAAAATAATTTCATGCAAATATTAAAGAAAATCAAGTCTAAAAAAACTACAAATAATAATTGCATGTACTTTTTAAAAACCCACAAGTTAAAAAATAATTTCATTCAAGTCCACAAAAAATAATTTCATACATTTTTCAAAAAAACCACAATTCTAGACTAATAATAAAAAAAATATCATAAATACAAAAAAATAATTTCATTCAACTCTAGAAAAATAATTTCATGCAAATATTAAAGAAAACCAAGTCTACAAAATCTAGAAATAATAATTTCATGCATTTTTTTTAAAACCACATGTTATACTAATAATAAAAATAAATATCAAGAATACAACTAATAATTTTGTTTAAGTCTACAAAAATAAATTCATACAATTATTTAAAAAAAAACAACTCCATGAAGTCCACAAATAATAATTTCATGCATTTTTTTTTGCAAAACCACAAGTCTAAACTAATAATTAAAATAAATATCAAGAATTTCAACTAATACTTTTATTCATGTCTATAATAATAATTTCGTCCAAATATTTATAAAAAAAATCAACCAAAACTACAAATAATAATACAACTAATACTTGCATGATTAAAATAAGACAAGCCTACAAACTAAACATAAAAATAAATAAATCATTACCAACCTTCTTAATTGGGGACTTCCAAAATGTAAATAATTAAGAGAATCCAAATAATAAACTCGTCTACAAGACTCCAACTTGTAATATTAAGCCTTGATAATAAACTCCAATAATCCAAATAATTAAGCTCCAAGATTCCAAATAATATGCCTTGAGAGAGTAAGATTAAGAGAGGATGAGAGTGAGAGAGTCGGGAAAGAGTAATAATTGGTAAAAACTAAATAACATGGGGATAGGGGGTTTATATAGAAATTTATAAGAATTTTTTTTAAAAAAAAAAAAATCTGACTT
Source organism: Dioscorea cayenensis subsp. rotundata (assembly GCF_009730915.1). NCBI lineage: Eukaryota > Viridiplantae > Streptophyta > Magnoliopsida > Dioscoreales > Dioscoreaceae > Dioscorea > Dioscorea cayenensis. The sequence goes on along the minus strand of NC_052488.1, from coordinate 2,700,666 downwards.
TTTCAAATTTCAAAAATTTGAATTTAAAAAAAAATAATAAAAAAAAAACAGCCCAACGGTTACCAACCTGCCGGGTTGACCCGACGGGTTGGAACCGGGCCCGGTTCTATGCTGGGCCCGGAGGGCCAACCCGCTGGGTCCGGCCTGGTGGTTTGACCCGGCGGGTCAACCCGCCGGGTCATGAGTTGGGCCAAGCTCAACCCTGCAACCGCCCGTCTCTATGACGGGCGGTTCGGCCCCGGCCCCAGATCGGTCGCTTGGTTGCCGAACGGCTCGTGCCCACCTCTAAGTGGGAGCATATATCATAAATACATTGATGGGATTGGTGTATTAGAACATGACTCACAATAATCCAATCACATAGGTTTTACTCTTTGACCGTCAATGATTGGGATTGTTAGTTAATAGCATTTGCAGCCTTATAGTTATTATAGTTGACTTTTGGTCTAACATATATTTCAAGTGTTGAGGGTATGTTAACAAAGTATCTACCCATCAAATATTATTCCCATTTCTTAACTGCAAAAAGAATTGCAAACATCTCCCTCTTATAAGCTAGCAAGGGTTGATGTTTAGTTGATAGCATTTGCTGACGTAGGTTATAGGTGGCCATTTTGAATAAGTAATGCTTTAATACCTGAACCAAAGGCGTCAACTTCTATAAACAAGTCTTATTATTTGGAAACTTGTGGTCTTAAATTTTAGGGTCTTAATTAATTATTTTTTTTTCTACAAAATTTTCTGAATTTTTCCTGAATTTTTAGAAATTTTCTGATTTTTTTTCCTATTTTTTCTGAATTTTTTGAATTTTTTTGAATTTTTGAATTTTTTTTTTGGGGCTTGCCAACCCAGCTGGCCCGTCGAGCCCAACCCGGCCGACCCGCCGAGTCAAATGGAAGCCGAGCTGGTTCCGGGCCCAGCTTCCTGAGACTCGGACCCGCCGGGTCAGACGGGCCAACCCGGCCCGGCAGGTTCTACACCTAGCCAGGCCGGGTCCGGGTCCGGGTCGGTGGGGCGGTGAACCAGACCCGGTGGGCCCGGTTAACGGGCCCGTGCCCACCTCTACTCCCACTATCCTATAGTATTCAACTAGCATTTTTTATCAAAGTATATGTCATACAAATCCTTACGAATCTTTAATGCCCAATTAAAGATTCTTTGATTTGTGAATAATTTAAGTGCATAAGTACTAAACCCTTATTTTGCCCTCCTCCTTATCCCACAAAGAGTAGAAAGTTTAACTTAATATATAAAGACTATAATGTTTAGAACTAATTAATATATCATCACAAGATACATATGAACTTTAAATAAACCCCTATTATTAATAATAAGAATGTGTAATACAAATGAAATGTCATAATACAAGTATCCTCATTAGCATTCGAAGGCATAATCCTAACAATTACAACTATTACTTATTCCACATTCCATTATTACTAATATGACTATGGACTTTATCAAGAAAAGTTTATCATATATTTTTATTTTTCAATTTTTTGTTTAGTGGGGGGCAAAGTTTATCATACATTTTTATTTTTCAATTTTAGTGGCACAAATGATACAAATTCAAAAAAATTTAACTATATATACAATATAAACTCTATAGGCATAGCATACTTTTCAAATTTTAGTGAGGGCAACTGCCCCACTAGCCACCATGTAGGTCCTTCCTTAATAAAAGGTATATTAGAGTTAAAGGGAAAGATGTGATTTAAGTAGTGGTTGAAAGATCAACCAAAAAAATGCCCCTTTTTTTTTCCCCCATTCTCATATCCATATAATGTTTACAAGCTATATGGGTTTCTATCTATAATAGTTAGTGATAGAGTTATGACTTTTATGAGCATATTCTAGCAAGAATTTTTTAGGTTGTAGTGTTGATTTAAAATATTCTTCATCATATCATCCCATATTCATGGCCAATCCGAGGTGGTCAACAGATGTTTGGAAACTTATCTCCGTTATATGTCCAGAGATCCATTGAAAAGTTGGTGTTTAAGAATTTCATTTGGAAGGAGTGGTTAGCCGTATGGGGATTCCCTCAGCATTTACTTATAATATGAAATAAAGTATGGTAATGCTATCTAGTGTTAGACCGAGAGAATTCAGAGACTTGTTGGTCCCAATCTCTTGGTAATCAGATCTAAATCACTAGGAACTTAAGAAGGAATTTCTTCCAACCTAGCCTCTTATCTCTACCTTAAGAACAAGAACTCCACACAAAGGGTAATTAAACCCTAATCCAAAACACAGCTATGGCTAATCTCTTAGTGCATGCATAGATCTAACAAAAGCATGGGTGTTCTAATGAGTGGGAATCTCTTCCTCACAGCATCAACACAATAAACATGAAGCAGACATGCAATGAATCTCAATCAACTAGGAAGAATAATATATTACCAATGAAATTGATATTCACAAGTAAAATATTAGGTATATCATCATACAATTCCCCTTAGAATTCAGTCCTATCATAGATATAAGAATAAATATCAAAGAATATAAAGAATCTACAAGAAAAGTATTAAGAATTTTAAAGCTAACTCCTCCAATATATCTCTGATGGTTGAGGTTGAGAAGATCCCAAGGATGTTAAGATGGCCCCCAATCTCTTCGTGCGCCCTCCACTATAGATATTCATTGACTTCTCCTTGAAGAACTCGCAGGAATCCACTGAAATCATATTGAATCTCGTCTCCAATCGTACCAAACTCTAGAAGTCTGACCGCCTCTAACCTAATTCGGCAAAATATCCTCCCCCTAAAATCAAAAACTCTAGGGTTATTTATAATGTGTCCGCCACTAGGCCACAACGGTCATTGTTCACGCGGTTGTGATTAAAATATCTTTCTTGGGCTATAAGTCGCACTTTGACACTGTCTGGCTCTGGCATTTTGTGTACAACGGCCGTTGTGAATGTCTTTGTGGCTTTTGTGATGTTGTCTTATGGATTCTGTGTGCTGGCTTAGTCGGACCATGGTAGTGATGTTCTGGAACTTATATTTTGGTTTGATCTGCCTCAAATCATCTACATATTCATTCCTTTGGCCTTGAAATGCAATTAAAGCCCTCGCCGATCAAAACATTGTGATTACATACTAGTTTGGTGCTACACATATGAAATAACATGCAAAATGTAGTGCAATTGATATATAAAATATTCATGTTCAAGAACTTATCAAGAGTGCTTGGAACCGGATCATCAGGCATTGCTAGTTGGAGTGATTTCATTTATAAGTTTGTCAAAAGAAACTTTTGATGTACTGAGTTTCAGTTAATAAACTCATGTTGTTGTTATTATTTCTTTACAAATATAGATCCAAATAGATAACAGTATGGTTGAATTGGAACTTGAATCTTCTGAACAAGCGAAGAATGGAATAGAAGACCGATCTTCTAGTTTAGAAATATTGAATAAGGAGAAAGAGAAAATGGTAGAGTTGGAGAATTCAGTCCTTGAAAAATGTTATTCCCTCAGAGAGCATGGTGTTTAATTCGATAAAGAAGTTTACACCTTTTATGTTGAATATGCTTGACAAGAAGGTTTTTGGTATTAATAAAAAAAGTACAATATCGGGAGATGATGAAAAAAATTAAAAATATTAACACTTGCATGTCTAGGAGGTGGTAAAAAGGATATCTATTGTGAAAAAGTACTTTCAACCCAAGGTTGTCCACTTAAACAAATTATGAAGCCAAGATCAATATTATTGTTGGTAATGATGGTCGTTTTACTATATCTTTTGTTAACTTGGAGCATAATCATGCACTTAGTCTAATAATAAGGCTCATTTTCAAAGGTGCAATAAAATAATGGACGCATATGTCAAGAGAAGGCTTGACTTAAATGGCTAAACAGGTATAGGTTTAAGTAAGAATTTTCATCCTTTAACTGTTGAAAGTGGTGGATATGAAAGTTTGACCTATACTGAAAAAGATTGTCAGAACTATATCGTAAAAGCAAGGCAATTTAGACTTGGAGTTGGCAATGCGCAGGCACTTGGCAATTAATTTTCACACATGCAATGAAGAAATTCAATTTTTTTTTATTTGATTGATATGGATGAGGAAGGTCATCTAAGAAACGTATTTTGGGCAGATGCAAGGTCTATAGCGGCCTATGAGGATTTTGGTCATGTTGACATATTTAACAAATAAGTATGATATGCCTTTTTCTCCTTTTGTAGGAGTAAACCATCATGGGCAAACCATATTGTTTGGATGTGGTTTATTGTCAAAAGAAAATGTAGAAACCTACCTTTAGTTGTTCAAAACTTGGCCGGAATGCATGTCAGGCAATGCTCCTAAGGCAATAGTTCTATATCAATGTATGGCTATTCAAGGTGCAATTAGGGTGGTATTTCCAAATTCTCATCACCGTCTTCGTCTTTGGCATATTATGAAGAAAATTCCCGAGAAGCTTGGAGGACTGATTATATATAAAGCAAAAAAAATGATTTTGAAGAGTATTGTTTATGAGGCAGTAGATATTGAAAAATTTGAAAACATTTGGTTGAAGATGATAAAAGATTATAGCCTTGAGAAAAATGAATGGTTGAATTCCTTATATATATATATATATCATCATTGGGCTCCTATATATATCTTAAAGGAGTTTTCTGGGATGGAATGCCCACCTCTCAAAGAAGTGCAAGCATAAATGCTGGTCCAAACACATCCTTAAAGCAATTTATAGAGCAGTATGATAATGCATTAAAAGTAAGGTTGATAAGGAAAACAAAGTTGATTTTGCATCTTTTAACTCAAGGTTTCCAATGCTGACTGATTGTCATTTTGAGAAGCAACTATAAGAAGCCTATACAAATGAAATTTTCAAATTGTTCTAAGATGAATTAAGAGAAATTTTATATTGCAATCTTACATTTATCTGAGTCAAATGAGCCAAGAGTACATTTTAGGTGACAGACATTTTAAAGGGAAAAGATGGCAAAATCAAACATCAAGTGGCTTTTAATGTTTATCACAATGAGGGTAAATTTGATATTAAATGTTCATGTGATTTATTTGAGTTTAAAGGAATTATTTGTAGACATATATGCAAAGTTTTTATTGAGATGAATGTGAAAGAGATTCCATCTCAATGCATTTTACCCCATTGGAGAAAGGAGATAAGACGTTGATATACTTACTTAAAGAGTTGTTATGATGATACACAAATTTGTCAGCAAAAAAATCGATACAACAACTTATGTTCTCATTTTCTAAACAACTGAAATTGGAGTTAAATCTGTCAAAAAAAATATAATTTTTTGATGAAATGTGTGGATGAGGCAATAGAGAAACTCATAGAAAATGCAAATTATTGGGAAAGTCATTCCAATCAAGTTATATCACCCATATTGTTGGAAAAATTATCAAGAGCACAATCAACCAACATCTTCAACCATAAAATTTCTAACTCCTTTAAAAGTGTGGAGTAAAGGCGCCGCCATCAAAAAGGAAAAAGCCAAAAGGTGAACAAAAAATCAAAAGAAATAAAAAAGGTATTTATATTTTTATCATCATTTTCATTGTCTTATAATTATTTTTTAGACTGAAATTGATATTTTTTTTTTCAAAAAACTCAAGCAAAGGGTAATGTACGAACACAGAATGATGCACAAGTTGAACTTCGTAACCAAGAAATTGTGGTAATGTTATTTTCTTCTATATTTATATTTGTTATGGTATTTCAAACAATGTTTTTATTAAATTGGATAACTATTTGTCTTCTTAGGTGATATCAAACTTTTATCCAAATGTGTCTAATGTAGATGTTTGCAACTTCACTTTGCAACATTTTGGCATTGGTACAACATCATTGGTAATTAAAAACATGAAATACTTCTATAAATGCATTTTAGTGTGTAAAATAGTAAACACATTATTTAGGTGTTTGAATTACTTGCAATAGGGTAAACCATCAATCCAACATTGAGTGATAATGCAGAGATGCCTACAAATGAAATTGGAACATCTGCTTCATTTGGTCATGAATCAAATTCAACTCTTAGGCCAATGTCAATTCAAATTCAGCCATTAGATTGTAATTCCATTCTTTGTTATTGTTAATGCATTTTTTTCATTTTATGTTCTTCTTATTTCTGCAAACATTTACACAAGCCAATTTGAAAGGTGATAGAGAAATCTGACTCTATTAAAGAACCTGACTTTTCAAAGAGAAGTTTAGGGTATTGTAATGAAGTTTGCTTTTTAATTTGTTTCTCTCGCTTATGATAGATATAACAAGGATTATTTTTGGTGTAAAGTGAAACACTTGAGGCTCTTATTAGGTACTTAATTATTCTATCCACCAGTATCTTAGTCAGTTGTAGATCAGTCACCTAATTAACTTGATTTTGTTTATGAAACTGCATCTTGTAAAAATTTGGAAGCTCTTCGACTTGAAAACATGCATTTTAATGACATATCAAGCACTCTGAGAGTTGTATGATGCACATGTATTAGAGGTTCTTTTGCTATTGTATGTGCCCATTCAATTGAGATTTATATGTTGCACATGTATTAGTGGTTCTTCTGCTGTTATATTTGCACATTCAACTAAGAGTTGTATGCTATACATGTATTTTGTGGTTGTATTAGTTCATTCAATTGAAATTGTATATTGCATATTTATCAGTGGTTCTTTTGTTGTTGTATTTGCACAATCAACTTTGTTGGTCTATAAATGCCAAGTTTTTCCATGTATTCCTTTCACAATTTTCCATACAACATTATTCTTTTTCAGTTGTCAGAGAATCAAATCAAATACAATTTAGTATAACAAACAGTCAGCCAAAAATAAATAAATAAGAGGTAGACTAACACGATTTACCAAAAATAAAAAATAGAAAAATAGAAACTATTACATATCATGCTTTTTCTTTTTTTCTTGAATGAAACAGTCTTTAATGAACAAGTTCCCAATGTAGAAAAAAACCTACACCATCAACTAGTAGATACATCTTTTCCCTATTGTTGTGCATATTGTGTCTAGTTGCTTTTTTTGTCTGTCTGAGAGATCTTCTGCATTCAACTTCCTTCTCATCATTGGAGAATTGAACCTCATCCCTTATCTCCTCAACATTCTCACCTGATGCATCATACTTTTTTTCTTATAAATATCTTTATCATGGAGAACATGATTTGCAAATTAAGAACAAATGAGAAACTCATGCCACCCTTGACTACATCAAGGATTTCTATGTTTGAATTGTACCTAGCAATATAGTAAGGATTTTTAATAACCTTAAGGAAGAACCTGCAATATAAACCATCCAAAGTATTCAATCCAAGTTTTACCGTGTGGATTAATGAATTAGTAGCAACTACCTTCCTACAAAACTAAAATAGATAAAATCTTAGTAGTACTATATTTCACCAAATTGCACAAAAACACATAAAATATAGTATAAATGAATTTAGAGATATTCAAAGCACAAACTCAAAAACCCACAATTCACAAGTTGCATAAATAATAAAAAAAATCTATAGTGCAAGCATCAATTGCATCATTATTTAATATGGTTAATAATAAATATAAAGAACATATACGAAAGATATATATATATATATATATAAATCCACGTGCATGGAAGATCAACCAAGACATTATCTAATCACGGTTACTGGAGATCAACAAAATAAATAAGCAAAATGGAAGTACAAACTTAGCTATTGGCAAAGTGATAAACATAGCAAATCCTCCAAATATAATATCATGAATAAAAAATATAAGTAGCACATACTCACAAATTCCCAAATTCACTATTTGCATAAATCATCAAGAAAGCATAAAGGCAAGCATCGGACTAGTTACCCAATCACCGATAACTTCCTGTCTTAAAGCATAGATCACCTTCTCAGAAGGTCCGATTTGCTCCATTATTGCAAGATCATGATCGATCTTGTCACAACTTGTGGAGATGAAGAGGAATCCAAGGATGAGGGAGAAGGAGAGGGAGATGAATCCGATAAGCCATCTTCCTCAAATGGTCTCGAGATCGAGCTTGCCAAAACTTTAAGAGGCTGAGAGGAACCCTAGGGTGAGAGTGATGAATCTGGCCAGCTTTCTTCCTTAAATGCACTTGGGATCAATCTCTTTGGAACTAGAGGAGATAAAGAGGAATCTGAGGATGGGGATGAAGAAAGAGAGAAGGGATCTCTTTTGCTCTTGCAATCAATCTCGCCAACCACAACTCGAAGAGGTGGAGAGGAGGCAAAGTGTAAGACAAAGATAAAGGGAAAGAGAAAGGGATAGGATCTCTTTTGTTTTTGTTTTTTTTTTTAAATTTGCCTAGGAGAGAGAAACAAGATGACGTGGATTCAACGTAGGTATCCACATCATTCGGCGTGTTAGTTCAGCCCACTCATTCGCCATGGATAGCATTTCTCATTGTTAATTTAATTTGGCATTCTTTTATTATTTATGTTATTTGTATTGTATGATGCGCTATTGTAAGTAACATTAACCTAGGAGTATGGGATATATAAGTTTATATCAACTAATTTGGATTCAAATAAAATCAAGAATTTTATTATAAATCAAAATAAGAAAAAAAATAATGTCTAATTATATTTATTCACATGAAAAGCTGGGAGGCACATCACTTTGATGAGCTTACTTTCCATCTATGATAGATATTAGTTTCAATGTAACTTTATCATATTAACTATGTAATAATCCATCATTCTCATATTAGAATATCATTATTCATAAAAAAATAATTATTTGATACTATTTTTCTTAAAAACATGCTAAAAGTAATTTGAACATTCGTTTATTTTTATAAGAATTTATTAGAAATTGATTAAAAAAATAATGAGATTTATTATTTATAACCGAGAATAAGGTACCATAGATAGCAAGATTAATTGATTTGACTAAATATTCACCTTAATTATCCATGTGCTATTATGTAATCATTTTTTCATTAATTTTGTAAAACAAGCAAAAAAAAAAAAAAATCATGATCACAAAATTAGAATATTTCTCCATAGAATCTTGATTTTATTACTCACTTATCTTAATTATGATTTAAATAAAATGTACAAATTCTAATTTTAATGCCATTGTTTTTCCATGTAAGGCATTTTCACGGGCTTTGTAATTCAACATAGATAACATGTTATGATAATATTTCTATATGCTGATTAAGGGTATGTTTGGGTACAAAATAAAATAATATGGCATAATTTTATTATGTAGGAAGTGTAAGTGATTGTTATAGAAAGTGTGGAATACTTTATTCTTACAGAATCAATGTTTTAACAAAATAGAAAAATTATAACTGGCTGATTGATCATCAGATACTAGCCGGTCAGTGGCCAGACTACTGGTGGACCGTCGGAGGATCGTCGATCAATGGCAGCCGGGCGACAGAGGCCAAACAGGGATGGCCGGACCGCTGATGGACTGATGGCCAATCGACGGAGACTATATTAACCAAAATGATATCTTGAGATTTTGGAGATTATATTTTTGCAGATTTAGAGCCATCTTGTGCTTTGCTTGAGAAAAGTTACCCTTGCTGATTAGACTCAAATGACACAATTGCCCTTACTTAGCAGGAAAGATAACCCAATTTTTTAATATATTTGTTGTCAGTATGTACATTGAACAAGTCATGAGAATCACGCGTTTTCTATTTTTGGCTGATGTGACTTGTGAGAAATGCTTTTTCTCCATGACTTGTTCATATCAGAGCCCAGTATCATCTCATCTCATGGCCAGCGTCCCTACATGCCCTATGCTCTCCCTCCACCTTCCCATTTTGCCCCTATGCTTTAGTCTCAAACTTCAAGGAAACGCTTCATCTCTTTTCTGAATTTTTGTTTATAATTAATTTTTCTATTTTTCTAAAAACAAGAAATAGGGCCAGAAAAAGTAAGCACATACACCATGAAAAAAATATTAATGTTAAAAATATATACTAACTTTTAATAGTAATAAAGTAAGAAAATAGAAGTGTTTGGGCAAAAGCACAAATCACCTAAAGGGGTACTTTGGTCAATTCACCCACCTTTCTTTGTTTCTTTCTTTATATCTTCTCCTCATTTTTCTCTTCTTTTAACATCTCTATCTTTTTCTCTTTTTCAATCTCTATTGTTCTCCTCTTCCTTAAAAATTTTTCTTCCTCATCCTCCCATTGTTCCAAAGGTTCTAGGACTCCTTCATACCTTAAATTGAACAAAAGCGATCCTTGACTCGGCGATCTTCGGCTTCAAAGCTTCTTCCATGGCGGGCGATGGCTGGAAGGGTAAAGAGATGGAAACAGACGAGTTCGCCATTAGATCTGGTAATATTCTTTTTATATCAAAGAACTATACCTTCATAGAAAAGGCACTTGATTTTGCACTCCCCAATTTGGAAAATATTTCTACATCAATGTCAATGCCTTTTGTATCAGAAACACATATATATACACCAAAATCATCTATTTCGGTATCAGAGCCAAATTATACTATTCATAAACAACATGTTTTATGCCTACTTCAACACCAAAGATACCTATGAATGCGTCTGTACCAATAGCAGTCGTACCAAAAGTGTTGACATCTATATCGAGACCATTTTGTTTTACGTAATAAAAACCTCTTTTCTATACCAAAAAAATATTTGTTTTTTTATATTAAAGACACATTTTTTTGTATGTAGAAAAGCATGTTTCTGCAACACAAACTACTAATAAGGCTCCTAAGGCTACAGCAGTTCAAAAAGAATACATGTCATGGAAGGTTAACTAAGAAGTAGGTTATTTCATTTCATTTTATTTGACTAATTTCACTATTCATCATTTCAATTGATAATTTGTAATTTATTAATTTCATTTTTTGATTTCTAACAAATTAGGGATATTAACATGCATAAGTTGCTCTTTTCAAGTGGTACCTTACCGCTAGAGTAAAAGTGGGATACTATGTCCGTGGATAGGCTGTGACCTTTGATTAATTTGCTTAATTTATTGAAGTATGATTTATATTATGTTTCCTCATTTGATATAATTTTTCATTTAGATTTTATTGGGTGGCTATTTAGTGGATTACTGAATTTTTGTGTAGTCTACTGTAACATTGTGGTAAAAAAATTTGAGTTGTGTAGTTCTATAATACTAATTTTTATTTTATCTATTTTTGTTTAGTTTTTTAATGATATATTATATTATGTACGAGTTAGCCCTTCACAATTTGAATCACATCTTTGGCCGGGGCTAAAAAGGCGTAAGCCGTGAGTTTTTCTTCACTAAAAGTTTAGAAGTTTATGTTGCAAGGATAACCATCCTAATTCTATACTTGATTTACTCTCACATGTGATTCCTAGATACAATCACATCTTCACATTGGATGGTGTGTCACTCCATGATCTAGCCCTTTCCTTATCTAAAGATCGAAAAGCTTCCTATCCGTGAAAGCCCGATCATCTTTGTAACATCTGTGAAGATGGTGGTGATCTTCTCATATGTGATCTCTGTCCCAGAGTTTTTCACAAGGGTAAAATCTTATCTTTTTTTCTTGTATGTATCAATCATAATTTTTGTTACTTAAGTGTCTCCTGCTTGTGTTATTCCATGTTGTCACAGAATGTGTTGGGCTATCAGAAATTCCTGAAGGGGACTGGTATTGTCATTGGTGCACAAATTTGCAGCTGAGAGGAAAGCGTGGCAGTCAAAAAAATAATACATATATTCTTTGCAAAAGATTGCTAATGTCGAACCGATTGAACAAATCTACCGGCGATGTAACGTATCATAAGCGAGCAAGGAGACTATGTTGGTGGATGCGCTATTTGCAGGGTTGGTCGAGTACCTATATAGACGTAATTACATATCGACTAACTACATAAGCTGCTTTTTTTCTATTTTTTTAAGCCCTCAACTTGATTTTGTACAATAGTTTGGTTTGTTCTCATGTTTTTTATTGCATTGCAGAGGCCTTGACTTCAACAAATCAAAAAAGTTTGGTCCACGTACTGTTTTGATCTGCGATCAGGTCAGTTGCATGCACTTCTTACGTTAGTAGTATTCACTCATCTTTCTCCATTTTTTTATTAGTGAAAGAATTTTTTCTTTATCATTATCTCAGTGCGAGATGGAATATCATGTTGGTTGCTTGAAGAAGAGTAATATAGTTGATTTAAAGGTACAATGTGGCTTCTTTGTTTCTCTAATATTTTATTTTTACCCTTTCTTTCAAACAATTTCTTTCTTTGTCACGTCCTGCATGAGGGAACTACCGGAAGGAGAGTGGTTACTCTGTGATGACTGTAGTAGGATTCATGACAAGCTACAAAAATTACTTCAAGTTGGACCATTGCCAATCTCTTTAGCAGAGTTAAATTGTTTCTCACAAAAAGCAAAAAGACAAGGGCTTCAATGGCTTAAGCGCAAATCCTAATATTAAATGGAGGCTTTTTGAGAGGAAAAAGACTCATCCACTGAGGCAAAAGATTCTTCTTTCAAAGGCGATCGCCACTTTCCATGTGAGTGCATGTTCATATTCTCACAAAGCCATTTAAATTAAGGAAATTATTCTCATCATACTTTCTGTTAATTGTAATACTATTTTCTTATAGGATTTATTTGATCCTATTGTTGATGTGGTGACCGGTCAAGACCTTATCCCCAAGATTGTATTTGGGTAATGACAGAGTCTTATTAGACAAATCAATTTCACACTAGTATTGTCATTTTTTTAAACTATATTTGCTGTCTTTTATGTCCTTGCAGAAAGAGCATGAGAGACCAAGATTTTTCTGGAGTTTATTGTGCGATCTTAACAGTAGAGTAAGAACTTTGTGTTTGAATTTGAGCTTGATCCTTTGTTGAAAGTTCAAATGTATATTACTATTGATAAAACATTGTAGGTCATCTATTGTATCAGCTGGGATACTTCGTGTGCTAGGTGATCAAGTTGCTGAACTCCCACTTGTTGCAACCAGGAGGGAATCTCAAGGACAAGTGAGTTTGATAAATGGTTTTCATTTCATCTTCTATTGCAATTATATATAAAATTTTATGTTATTACTATAATTGATATAATAATATTCTTGTCTGTTGATAGGGTTACTTACGGTTGTTATTTAATGCCATCGAAAGAACATTGGTATTAGTGAAGGTAAAGCATTTCGTTCTTCCAGCAGCAGTAGAAGCTGAATCAATTTGGATTAATAAGTTTGGCTTTTCCAGAGTCACCCCCCAAGAGGTTAGGATGATCATGCAAACAAACCATTTTTTTGTTGTCTTATGGTGTTATTTGTTTGTTTATTATATATTTCTTATTACTTTAACAGCTTCAAGAGTTCACCAAGGGTGTGCAACCAATGCTCTTTGAGGGAACATCAATGTTGCATAAGTTAGTTCCTCCTGAAGGTGTTTTGTTAGATCGTATAGTATTTTGAAGGAGATTTGGAGTCCAGACTCTCACTCTAAGAACCTAAAATAAAAATAGAAGAAAAAAATGTAGAATAAGAGGTGAAATTTGTAATCAGTTTGTTAGCATAGCAAAAGTTTTTCACCTTAAATATTCCATTGAGGAGGCTGTGGGATTTTAAAATTAGTTATAAATGGCTGATAATGATGCTTTATTACTTTTGTTAATTTCTTTTGAGATGGCTAATGTTGTAGCCAAATAACAAAGTTTGGATCATTGGTTTTGTTTTATTACATCATATAAAGATCTCTCAGATTTGTATGGATACAATGCTAAATTCTGCATTTTGAATGATCAAAATTGTTTATTTCTTCTAATAAAGAAAGAGAAGTGTTGAATTCTAGAATTTGAAGACCATTAGTAAAGTTTTTTTTATATGTGTTAATTGCCTTTAACATAGTCAATATATTTTTATTCCCATAAATCTTAATTTTATAATTTACTTATATAGATTTTTTAATAGAATAATATTTAAGTACAACTATTTCAAGGATCCTACTTTCTTTTCTTTGTCATGATCCATAAAATTTCCATTTTCAAATAAAGTTATTTTTAATACTTGCACTACCACATTGACATTCTATTAAATGTTGTAATTTTTGTAAGAAGCACTAGAGTTAGTTGATAAAAGTAGGAAAAGTGTTTAACCAACAATTGAAATTAAGGAGAAACACTGATGAAGCTCAGAGTTTTAACTTGAGTAAAGATGGAAAGTCTAAAATGTAACTTCAGTAACAAAGTGAGTCGAAATGAGAGATGGATGGTACTAAGATTGGTAAAGGTAGAACGTTTTGGTGCCTAAGCTTTATAATTCAAGATATTGAGGAACTTATAGAAGATGCCACAAATAAAATAAAGGCAAGTTGGATAAAATAGAAGGGTTATTTTTTTTTTATTTTTTTTTTTATGTGATCATAGAATATCTCTTGAATTGAAACGTAAGTTTTATAGAATATTTTTTAATCCAACTATAATGTATGATAAGAATGTTGGGCTATTAAGAAACAACATACTTAAAGATTATGCATGGCTAAAATGAGAAATAAAGGCAAGATATATGTTAGCAATTTCTAGGAAAGACACAAATTAAATAAGGAATAATTTTATCTGAATAGATTGGTAGTGGCGTCTATGACTGATAAATTAGAAAAGAAACAATTAAAATGTGATCAGGACATCCTTAGATTACCGGTAGGCTTTCTATAAGAAATATTGAAGTTTTTTTCAAATCATTGAGAAGGAAAAAATAGATTTAAAAAGAATTTATCAGAAACTTTACAAACTGATGTATATAGATAATTTATTGTCCTAATTCTTATAGGGCACTTTTACTTAAAATTTTTACCGATCAAATGAGCTTTTAATCTTATGTAAGTCCCTTTCAAAATATATCAAAGATAAATTTGGTGGTGGCTTGGACCACTACATGTACAAAAATTAGACAGATGAACTAACCTATCATCATCATCATCATCATCATCATAATATAAATTCTAACCTTGGAAATATTAGTGTATGTGGAATTATCTATTTTTGTAACATGAATTTGACATGAATTCAATAGATGGAGAAGGAAATGCAAATGTACCCTGGAGCACAACTTATGCAGCCAATGTAGATGCCAATAATAATAACACTACCATAACCACTTCACAACAACATCCATCACATGGTGCACCTATTAAGAAAACAAAGCATAGACGCTCCTTCAGCCAAGATGGTGGCTTCGATGAGTTCACAAGCACCGTTAGCTCAATTAGGACATGAATGGAAAGTTCTGGAAAGCATATTTCAAGGCTTGCTAATTACTTCCAATTTCTCACTGATGAGGTAGAGGCAAAGAAGAAGGTTTTTGCTGAGCTACTTAAGATTGAAGGCCTGCCCCAAAGGGAAAGAATTAGAGCTGGTGGACTGATTGAGGTTGACAGTAATAAAGTGTCATATTTCTTCTCACTACCGGATGAATGCAAGAAAGAATGTTGATTGGGTTTTAGAAGGCTTCCATTAGAATTAAAACTTTTTATAGATGAGATTGTCAATGGATTAATGAGAATATTAACTTTTGAATTGAAGCTTTATATTGGTTGATTGTGAATGGATTTATAAGCTATTCTTGGGCATGGATTGAAAGTTTTTGTTTTTTTTATTAATTCATTCTATTTCTTTTTGAGTTGTTCTTGGTGCATCTTTTGTTTGTCATGCTTATTATATGTTGCTCATTTTTCTTTTTAACATTTATTTGTTAAACATTTGTACATGAAAGGTTAGTAGAACTAGCAACCATTTAAAACCTCTGCAACAACTTCATAAATGTTTGATAGAGACTATTGCAAAGGATTAATACCAAGAAAATATTGCTTAATTAGATGATTAAGGAACAATTAGCAAATCCTCTCCAATCTCTTCAATTTGAACTGAACATTTTCATTGTTATGGTGGATACTGATAGGGGAGTTCACATCATTATGAGGATGAGTAAAAAGTGGTAAACTATTCAAGTTCTTCCTGCTCTGCAACTGACATTATTTTCCACAAGTTCTCCATAAAAAAAGGATGGTCTATTATGGTTCCATTGTAAAATTTCTTCGTTTCCTTAATATGAAGACATACATATTTGGCTTTGTAATTTAAACATTTATATATACATACTTATTTTTTTAAAAAAATAATCCAATAACATCTATGAATTCATTGAATCAAATATGTAATGTGTGACTTCAATAAAACAATTTTGAATGATTTTTTCTTTTTAAATATATTAGAAGTTTTTTCTATATTAATTTAAATATATACATATATGCAATATGTTATATAGTATCGGTGGCAATTTTTGACATGACACGCTCTTAGGAGGGTTTGGGTTTGGGTTAGGGCTAAACAGGTTCATGTCATAAACATGTCACCCGTTTATGACACGATTAACCTGTTTAACACAAATGGGTAGATGTGTCGCGTGTCAACATGATACTGTATATGACCCACGAAAAATAATTCAATTAATGTATTATTTTTATTTCAAATTCTAATCAAAACAAAACCTAAATTCCTCCTAATTCATTAGGTTCTCTTCAGAGTTCAGACTTTCATTTCACCCACAGCCGCAACCATGTCTTTTCCTTTTCTTCAAACCCACACTACGCTTCTCCATAACCACAACCAAATCACTGTTTCTCCAAGCATCTCCATAACCATAGCCATGTTTCTCCAAGCTTCTCCATAACAAAATCGCCATTCCTCCATAGCTACAGCCTAAGACTCTGATGCTACTCCGACACCGCCTATTACTCTGACGCTACTCCAATGCTGCCCATTTGGTCTGGCGTAGCCCTTCACTCCACGATAAGCCTTCCTTCACTCACAACCACTCTAAAGATACCCATTTCGTCTCTTAGTTCTCTTTCCCGGTCCTACTCTCTCTCTCTCTCTCTCTCTCTCTCTCTCATCCACTCTTTCTCTCTCTTATCTATCATTTCAGTTCGTATTCATGGTTTCTCCTCTCCATTTCTTTTTCAGGTTCAGAATATCACCATTCCGTTCTAGCCAAACTATTTAACTAGTAGAGTTGGGTTGTTTGATCAAGGTTGGTTTTGATGTTGAAATTTTGTGAAATTTGATTAGTTAGTGCGAGATTTTTATTGGTCGAGTTATTTGGTAATAGTTAATTTGGTTTGTGATGATTTTGTGAATTTGATTAGAAAATGGCAAGTTTTTTTATAGTTAGTGTGCTTGTTTCTGATTTTGAGTTTTTGAAGTTGAAATTTTTGGCAAAATACTATGAAGAATAAGCTGGTTGTTGTAGTCTTAGATGAGGATAGCCTGCTATTTTTTGACAGCTTGTTATTTTGAAGTTTAAAGTTTTTTTATAGCTTGGCAGCTTGTTATTTTTTTAGTTTTATATTTAATTGTTTGCTTTGGTTGCATGGAATTGGCATAATCGAATTGTCTTGGTAAGAATAAGCATTTTTTTTTCCTTTTTGTAAACAATAATATGGTTTGTTGGGTAGTGTCAGCCGATTAATTCTGAAATGGTGGCAAATAGCAACATTACGGCTATGTCTTCAGTGTAATGGTGTGCCCGTCGCAGTTTGTACATTGTTTCTTTGAAGTGGATTTAACTTTTAATATGCTTAAGTTGATTGAAGTTCAGGCTATAATTCTTCTTTTAATAAAGACTTGTTGATTTTTGTTAAAATGGAATGTTAATTTTTTACTTGTAAAGTAGCTTCTTTTTTAAAATAAAAACTTATCATTCTTGTTTTTTATATTCTTGATTGTTGTTATTCTTGAATAACTTATAATTTTTGTCTTTAAATTGTTTTAATTTTATAGAAAGTATGTCTTCAAGTCCATAAGTTGGTGAAACTGATGGTTCCCATATAAATGTTGATGAGGAGAATGATGATTTAATCAACTTGGAGGAAATGCCTCCTCCTGGAGAGGCAACAACAACAAAAAAAGAGTGGCTCATAAAAAAAAATTTACTTCAGTAGTGTGGAACCATTTTGATATCCTACCAGAGCAACCCAATAAAAAAAAGGAGGTGCAAATGCAAACACTGTGGAATAACTTATATTGTTGACTCAAAATATGGGATAGGAAACATGAAGTGACACATCTCCACTTGTGTTAGAAAAGATATCCGTGATGTAGGTCAGCTACTTATTGTCTCTGGATCTCTATCTTTGTCTGATAATAAGTTTGATGTTGAAACTTTTAGAGATTTGTTGACTAGTGCAATTATTATGCATGATTTGCCTCTTTAATTTATGGAGTTTGAAGGAATTAGAGCTATTTGTTTTGATATATTTGAAGCCTGATTTACATATTGTTATTAGAAATACTTATAAGCCTAATTGTCTTAAGATGTTTTAAAAGGAAAAATATAATATTAAAAGTATGCTAGAGGTGTCACCTAGAAGGATTTGTTTGACTTCTGATTGTTGGTCAGCTTTAAGTACTGATGGTTACATATGTTTGACTGCTCACTTTGTTGATAAGGATTGGGTTTTGCATAAATGAATTTTGAACTTCTGTTATATGCCACCTCCTCATAACGGGATATCATTATTTGAAAAAATTCACAATTTTCTATGTGATTGGGGGGGATTGATTTAAGGGTTTCACATTGACATTGGACAACGCTTTTGCAAATGATACTTGTGCTAGTTTATTGAAAACTCAATTACTTAACAAAAATGGACTTGTATGTGGTGGAAAGTAGTTTCATATGCATTGTTGGGCTCATATTCTAAATTTAGTGGTTCAAGATGGATTGAAATGCATAAATTCTTGTGTCACTAAAATTCATGAATGTGTTAAGTATGTGAAAGGTTCTCAAGTAAGGAAGCAAAAGTTTCTTGAATGCATTCTCATAGTTCTCTTGATAGTAAAAAAGGATTAAGGCAAGATGTTCCGACTAGATGGAACTCAACTTACATCATGCTTGAAAAGGCTCTTTATTATCATTGTGCATTCATGCATTTAGAATTGAGTGACTTGAAGTTCAAGCATTGTCCATCAAGAGATGAGTGGGAGAAAGTGGAGAAAATTAAGAAATTTTTAGCTCTCTTTTATGCCATTACCAATCTATTCTCCTTTAGTCGTGTCTGCTTACTTGAAAATGAAAGATGAGGTGGATGGCTTTGATGAGTACATAAGTTCTATGGTTGCTGTGATGCTTGAAAATTTTCAGAAATATTGGGAAGATTTCAATAAGTTACTAGCCATGGCTATAATTATAGATCCTCAATATAAGTTTCATTTTGTGGATTGGAGCTATAAAATGATATATGGTGTCAAGATGGGAAAAACTAAGGTGGAAGAATTGCAGTGGGATCTTAAGTCTCTTTTTGATCATTATGTGGATGTATCTCAATTGACATCATCTAGATCAATCAGTTTAGTTCCAACAACTAATAATGCATCAGAAACTTGCTCGGATAATACTTCAGATGATTTGATGAAAATACTTATTAATATTCTTTTGGTACTATATTTTATTTGAATCTGAATCTGAATTTGAATTATTTTTATTTTTTATACAAGATGTTTGATGATGCTACTGGTGATGAGACTACTCAGCAAAAATGTGAACTTAAGCTATACTTAGATGAACTCAGATTGGATAAGAAGATTGAACTTGATGTGTTGACATATTGGAAAGGGAAGGAATTTAGGCATCCTAGTGTTGCATCTATGGCTTGTGATATTCTCATGATTCCTATCATGACCGTTGCTTCTAACATAGCATTTAGTAATGGAGGAAGGATTCTTGACCAATATAGAAGTGCGCTGAAGCCTAATGTGGTTGAAGCATTGGTTTGTACTCAAGATTGAATATATGGACTAAAAGGTATTATATTTTTATGTATGTTCTATTTAATTTTGTGTTATTGCAATATAATTTTGATATATATATATATATATTGTTACCCATTTATTGTTTTGTAGATGTTTTGTAAAATGAGATGGAAGAATGGGCAACCATGATAGAGCTTAATGGCAACGACAGAGACGGATGTCCATCGTCTTCTACTTCGGTGCATTTGGATAATTAATAGCTTATTATTTTTGTAATTGAGTGTTTTAATTTAGACAAGTAAAACAATATATATCTTTATATTTGCATATTTTTCATGTTGTTTGGCTATTTTTTATCACATATGAATTAATGGGTATAACGATGTTTAACTATTTTATGTTTAATATTAATTTGATCTTAAAGAAATGACTTGATTAAATATTTGTGTCATGTCACCTGTCGTGTCACGTCACCTGTTTTTGTTTTGAATGGTTAAACGTGTCATACTGACCTATTTAACTTAAACGTGTCATGTTGTGTCAACACGGTTTTTAGACGTGTTGTGTTAAAAAATGACTCGTTTAATAATTGTGTTGTGTTTGTGTCATAGGTAAATGTGTCAAAATAATAGGTTAACATGACACAAACATGACACGTTAACCCGTTTTGCCAGCCCTAAATATATAGTCTATATATATATGATTTGGATGAATATATTTTTTTAAGGTTGAAAGGTATTTTGGAAATTTTCACACTTTACCAAATTAATTATCATCCAATCAAACACACAATAATGAACTATTTTTATTAATATAAATTTCAATCAAACATGATTATATCAAATTACTATTTACAGTCATATAACATTTTCACCCTTATCATTCCATTAGGGAAGAATATATTATTACCGCAAACCAAACGGGTTACCAAGCATTTTAAAGAAAACTCAAAAACTTCTCAACCCGTTGCTCTGTTTCAAGCCCCTTCCCGAGCTCCGGTGATCTCTCCGATGTCTTTAGCATTGAGCATCTGGATCAAAGCTTCTCTCCTACTTCGTTGCACCTCTCCATGTCTCATCGTATCTCTCCAGTTATACTCTCTTCTCCCTCTTTCCTTCTCTATTGTCTTCAATTTCTTTGCTTCAGCCCCTCATTCTTCTCATTCATCGACTTCGAAACGCGCAAGAAGAGTATCTCTTCATCGGCATTGCCTTACAAGAGGACCCTGTCAAGTTGGTTGAAGATTTCTGCACAAGATGTGAGTTTTAATGTTTTCTCTTTATCTGTGTTCTTAGATCCCTAACGTTGATTTCCATTCGCTCCTTTTTTTCCTTAAAAATGATTTTTTTTTATTATTTACTTATTTATTTAGAGTTTATGGTGTTTACTTTTGTTTGTTCATTTACTTTATCTATTATCTATTACAAGCTTTGATTCAGGTGTGAATTATTAGATGTTGGTTTTTATTTATTTTTTATTTTTTTATTTTTTGTGAGCTTTTAGTTTTGTTGTATTTTTCTAAGTATAAATGGCTTTCCTTGATATCACTTCTAACTGTTCTGGAATGGATTAATTTTAATTGCCTGATTGTATTTTATGATGTTCTAATTATTTAGTAAAGCATCTTGTATAAAACTTGGCACTGCATCAAATTATGAATTTTTGTATGTTATATTTTGTATAAATTCCAATTGACATTATCACAGATGGCTTTTGTATTATCTTTTTTCTTTATGGACCCCGATTTAGAGGAGGATGGAGCAGGATTATATCTTTTGTATTATTTTTTCTTTTGGCTTGATTGTTCTTTGAAGTTTTAAGATCCATTTGAAGGATTAGTTAGAGGATGTAATTGAGACATTCCAGTAAAATATTTGCAGTTCTTTGATGATAATCACCTTTATCGAACTTCTACTGCTTGAATTCTAATTCAATTATGTGTTAGCTTGTCATCATGCTTGCATTGTTTATTTTTTTCAAAACACTGACACACTTTAAGCTTCCTATGGAGATTGGGTATCTCTTAATGGCATGTTAAGAATCCAAACTTCAAAGTGAAAGTAAACCAACATCCTCCTATAGCAAAAAGTTGTCTGATCTGTGTTGTTGTTGTTGTTGTTATGCTTGTCTTTGTCATAGACAATTAGTAATGAAATAGCTTTTGAAAGTATAAGGTTTATGTAAATAAAATATAGGATTAAATGGGCATGCACCTGAATATGGGGATGATATGTGATTTGAGATGATTCGTGATTGGGGTAAATGGTGTGGAAAGTGACACTCGAAAAAGTTTATGAGCTCATTTTATAAAATCATTGATGTTGGTAATTTTGTGGGATTTAAAGCCTTACCTCTTGATGCACTATATTATTCAATTTAGAAGGTGTGCATATGAAGACCATAGAGTAAGTGTGAACACTGGGAAATTTTGATATGAGATAATTTATGGCCACTAGTAATGATGATTTTGAATTTTCAAAGCCTTGCAAAACCAGCGAAGCCAAACTTTTCCTTTGGAGAAAGGGGAACCTCATCCTAATGTTGATCTTTGCAGGTTGCAGTCAAAGGCTCAGATCAATCATCTTCTCAGGATACTAAGAAACAAAGATATGATACTTCATCTTCTGTAAGGCATGCGTGCTTTATTTCTTTTTGTTTAACAATTTTAATTTTTTTATGAGATTTAATGAAGTAGTTAGTGATCATGTTGATATATGCTTTTATTTTTTATTTATTTATTATTTTTATGACATATAATATAGTTCATAATATGTTGAGGATAATTCAGAAGTACTTCTCAAGAAATCAAAGCATGATAATTCAAGTGCATCATCTTCTGCTAAGGTATCAACTTGTGCCAACTTCAATGAATTAATTAGTACATTGAAATTAAGTTAATTATATATATATATATATATCTTCTACAAATTAAATAGCTGCAAGTGCCCAAAGTAAAGTTTGCAGACAGAACCAGTGTGCTCCAACAAATTGGTTCACCTTTTGGTGAGGTAATTAATAAAACAAATGTAAAATTTAGATTTTATTTTTTAAATTGTTTTATGTGATTTAATTTTTGTTAGGAATTTTGAGATGCTTCTTAGGAGAACCCAATTTCGTTCATTCTTTGAATTGCGTGTTGTAATGTGCTAGTACCTGTAATGTGTCTTAAATTTTTACTCATACAGACAGGGAAAAAGATCCCTATTGTTCTTTTTGTTTCTATTAATTTGTTTTGTGAGGTTTATCTTTGGAAGAATTAAATTCATTTTTTTTTCTTTTGTGAGTTTCTTAGTTCTGTATAGTTTTTCAGTCAGCCTCCTAGTGGCTGCAGGTACATGTGATTTGTACTTATAGAATTGTGGAAAAGAATCTAACCCTTTTTTTTTTGTCTTAATTTGTGTAATTTTATTGGGTTCTTCGAGATGTTTTTAAGAAAAAATCACCATTGAATTTGTTGAGAATTGGATTTTAAGAGGTTAAAGTCAATTGTTTAAGAAGGTGAATTTCCTTAAATAGCATATGCGCTTCATGGAGTTAGAGGGATTGGAGAGTACACAACAGTTGCAATTGCTTCAATAGCTTTCAGCAAGGTGTTTATCTTGATTTATTTATTTATTTATTTATTTAATATATGTGCTTTGTTATTACTTAGTGTGGATTAAAGTAAAATAGGAACTGCTTAATTCATTATTATTGTAGGCAGTGCATTTGTTGATGGGAATGTGGTTGGAGTGATCAGCAGGTTGGTGGCCATCTCAGCAAACCCCAAAGAAACTTCCACAATGAAGACTTTCTAGTGAGTATGGAAGTTCAACTTGTTCTTCTATTTATGTATAGATATGTGCACCTAAATTCAAAAAATACACATATCCACAAATGCTTTTCATATCCTCAATAGAACCAGCCCAATTGTTATCCATATATCCTATCATCTTGGAATTAGTTGAGTTTCTAAACCAAATTCCAAAATCTTTATTTCCTTTGATGTATCTGAGCTCTCTCTTTACAGTCTTGAAATGTAACTCATTAGGATTCTACATAAATCTTGATAACAAACTAGCTGCAAATATAATGTTTGGTCCTGTTGCTGTTAAGTACAGTAAACAACCAATCAGGCTTCTACAAACTCCACCATCTATCTTGCTTGCTCCATCTTCCTTGCATAATTTTTCATTTCGAACTGAAGAAGTACTCACAGGCTTGCAATTTTACATTCTACATTTCTTCAAAATTTCAGTTGCATATTTTCTTTGACAAATGAAGATCCATTCTTGAGTTTGGTGAATCTCTGTAACACATCTCCCATAAATCAACATTTCAAAGACCTTTTGCATCTCTTCATTAAAGTTCTTTATTAATGCTGAATTGCTTCCAGTGAAATAGCATGCCATCAACATATAGAGAGACTATTAATATATCACAACGAAGCAACTTCTCATACAAAGTATGCTCATTCATATTTCTATTGAAACCAAGATTTCTCAACTAATCACCAAGATTTCTCAACTAATCATCAATTTTGTTGTACCAAGCTTTAGGATCCTGTTTCAATCCGTATAGAATTTTGTGAAGCTTGTAAACCTTTATATCATGACATGATAGTTGAAACCCTTCAGGTTGCTCAACATAAATGTCTTCTTCTAGAAAACTATTCAAAAAGGCTAACTTTACATCAAGTTGGAAGATTTTCCAATTTGTTTGTTGTGCCAATTCTATTAGCAAGTTTATTATGGCATATCTTGTAACTAGGGAAAATGTGTCGGTAAAATCAACACCATGTTGCTGTGAATAACCTTTCATAACCAATCTTGCTTTAAGTTTGTTGACAAAGTCGTTTGGATTAAGGTTGGTTCTGAAAACTCATTTAACACCAATTACTTTTGGTAGATTACCTATTTAGTCCCTCTAATATAGTCAGTTTGCCCTTTGGTCCCTCTGATATTATTAGTCCCTAAGAGGTCCCCGTATTTTAATATTTGAAAAATATAAATCTCTCTCTAATATAATTTGTCCCTAGGAGGTCCTTATAAGGACTTATATTTCTCAAAAATTGAAATACAGGAACCTCCTAGGAACAAATTATATTAGAGGGACCAAAAAGGTAGACTGATTATATTAGAGGGACTAAGTAAGATATTCTACCATTACTTTTTTATGTTCTGGTCTATTAACCAAACTCCAAGTTTCATTCTTTTCATTCATTCTCAGCTCCTCCTGCATTGTAATTCTCCATTTATAAAATTAGGAGATATAAACAGAATCAAAAGTTTCTAAAATTGTTGAATTGTATCTGTCATAGATATCAGCCAAGAGTTTTGTACCTCTGACTAGGACTTCAATATTTTATTCTAAATCTTCTACTAAAACAAAACACAAAATCCATCTTTGACAACTGAATCAATTTGTACCTCAATTAAATAAATGTTTTAGACATCTCAGTTGTCACTACTTAGAGTAAAAAGAAAATCAACTTCCAAGGTATAAAAAACTCAATATCTTTATGATTGTGCATGCATACTTAAAGTATTGTATCAATTTTAACAAAACATAGCACTGCCCAAAGCGTTCAAGCAGAAGCACTTTGTAATACAAGTAAAAGCTCAGATCCAAGTATTGCATGATTGAAACAGTTGTTGCATGTATTCAACAAAAGTAAAGTTCAAGTTGAATTTACAATTTTGGTTTACTTACAAGAAAATTCACATCAAGGACTAAGGGTCACCACTGTCTATCAATTTGATGAAAAAATTCCTACTTTAGTCTATCAATTGTTTCGCAGGTGGCCCGGAAGCAGCTTGAATATTAAGTATTCGCATCTTTTTTCGCAACTAATTGGTTTTTTCCAGTAGAGATTGAATTTGCCCCTATAATGTACTAATAAAACAAGAAAAAGAAGAAGAAAAAGAAGAAGAAGAAGAAGAAACTTGACTTATATTACAGATAAACATGAAGAAGAAACTTGGATTATATTACAATTAAACATGAAGAAGAAGGAATTTGAATTTTATTACAAATAAACATGAAAAAGAAAGAACTTGAATTATACTATAGATATATATGAAGAAGAAGAAAAAGAAAAAGAGAAGAAGAAGAATTACTCACATTCTTCACAGAACAAAGATTCATAAATCCATGATCCATAAATGAACAATTACTCAAAGTTCACCAATAATACTAAATGGAACAAAGACCAAAATCCTAGAATCAAAACAAAAAAAAATGGAAATTAAATAAAAAAAATTCTTGAACATAAACTACTAATCACATTACCATCTATGATCCATAAAAAAACAATTACTCATAATATTGTTTTGCTTATTTTTATTATGTCTTACAAAGTCAAAAAAATTAGTAATGAACAATTATATTATATATATATATATGGAATAGGAGATGTGATCCATGTGTTAGTGTTATACCATTGGATGAAAGTGATAATAAATCAATTATTTGATCAAAGATGTTTGTTTTACCGGTGTTTTATAATTGTTTTTTTCCACTTATTTTCCCATTCAGGCAAATATGTAATGTTTAAGTCTCTCGCTATATATTTTCATCCCCATGGGTTGACACCATTAAATAAATAAAAATTGGTTGTATTATATCAGTCATCATTAATTGAACACATGTTATGTGTTATTGAGAGTGACTTTTCAATAATGGAAGCCTTCTTCTAAAGATTATGCTAAAATAAATAATAATTACAAATATCCACTTCCCATTGTTTATTTGAGAGAGGAGGAAGTGGGAAAAGGGAGAGAGAGAAAGTGGCTCAATTTAATAGTAATAGTGGGACTAAAAAGTTATAGTTTAAATTACATGCACTCAAAGGGCACATTTGAAAAAGTGAAGGGACTATTCAGAAAATTAAACCTTTATATTAGGTATAATACTCAGTTTAGTCCTGTATTATACCCTTTTTAGTCCCTCTAATATTTTTTGTCCCTAGGATCCCTGTATTTTTTCTTTTGTGTCAAGTCTCTCCCCCTAATGCCCGTCTGATTTTTCGTCTGCAAGTCTGACGTGTTATTTTTCATGAGTAAAAAAATAAGGTATAATACTTAGTTTAGTCCCTTTATTATTTTGAAATGATCATTTACTCCTCCTATTATTTTTTCCCTTAGGAAGTCTTATTTTTTTAATTAATTTTTTAGGTATAATACCCAGTTTAGTCCCTCTATTATTTCAAAATGACCCTTTAATCTCTAATTAGAGGGACTTCCTAAGGGCAAAAAAATAATAAAGGGACTAAAGGGTCAGTTTGCACTAATAGAGGGACTAAACTGGATATTATAACAATTTTTTACTCATAAAAATTGCCACATCATCTTCACAAACAGAAAATCAGACGTGCGTTAGGTGGAGAGACTGGTTTGACACAAAATGAAAAATACAGGGATCTTACAAGGACAAAAAACATTAGAGAGACTTAAAGGGCACTTTGGGTATATTATGAGGGACTAACCTAGGTATTCTGCTTTTATATTATAATAATGATTATAATAGGTTAGTTTATCTATGTTATATTTGTACATGTAGTGGTCTTTGTCAGCATTAAACTCATCTTTGATTTATACACTTGAAAGAGACTTGTATATAATATTGAAAGCTCATTTGCAAAATTTTCAGTAATAATAGTTTCTAATTATAAAGATAGTGCTTGATCTATATATCAATCACAGACGTATTATTTTTTTATTGGATCAAACATAAATAACATAATTTTACAAAAGGGACAAAATGTAAAACATGAATTCACAGGGAGCAAAGTAGCAATGAAAAACATAATTTTCAGCATTTATACATATACACACACATTTTGACCGACCAAGCTTCTAGTTATAAAGATAGTGCTTGATCTATATATCAATCACAGACGTATTATTTTTTTATTGAATCAAACATAACTAACATAATTTTACAAAAGGGGCAAAATGTAAAACATGAATTCACAAGGAGCAAAGTAGCAATGAAAAACATAATTTTCAGCATTTATACATATACACACACATTTTGACTCGAAAACCGACCACGCTCAGCGTTGGAGGTGGAAGTCGAGGGCAGCCATGGAGATCGACAATGAGGCGGCGCCGAAGTCAATGCCTCACGAGCTTCTCGAGGAGCGCCAAAGCCAAAGCTCATTTATTAAAACTTGCAGTGAATATTCTCTATGCTGCTTCTCTCCCTTGTCAATTTCTCGCTCAGCAGATGTGATATACTAATTTTGAAGGTTTTGGAATAATTTATTTCTCTACAGGGAGAAGCTCAGTGCCTTGAGGAAGCTCAAATTGCCCTTGATTTCATACAATAATGTTCCATGGGCGTTTCACACCCTTTTTTGTATTTTGCATCAATGGTCACTAGCAGGGATATCTGATGTTTCATCTTCTGGTGTTACTGTAGAACAAATTATAGATCCTGCAATCTCTAATATGGACAGGTGATCTGCTGCATCATGGGATGAAGTAGATAGAGGGTGCAAGGGAAGATGGTGAGCTTCCATTAGTAGCCACAGTTGCATCATCAGCAGAGAAACCAAAAACTACATCATCTAGTGGGGTTTCTGATCATGAACATTCTAGAAGCTTTACTTTGCTAGTGAAGAATTTGACTCCTAAGTAGATCAAATCTTTTGACATTTGCTATTGCATAAAGATGAGGATGATATAGAACTTAAAGGTGACAGTGAAAACCAATATTGAGTGTCCTCTCAGGCCTCTCAGCCTTAATGTCCTGAAAAGAGCTTCATTAGGGTTAGCGGATGTATCTGATGTTTTGGTGTTTTGATTGGCCATTATTTTATTTTATTTTGCAGTCTGAGAATATCATCCTTGTTTTGTCCAACTTGTTTTGGTGGACTTTTCAAATAAATAAAGAATAAAATAAAGTTGCTATGCTGGATAAATAGGCCCTAGATAAAGTCTATAAACCTTTCGAACACAAGTAATATTAAGCTTGAAACTTCAAAAAAGAAAAAAGCAGAAAAAAATGACAGCTGATCTTTGCTAACAGATGTTGGTAAACTGTCTAACATTGTATGGCAAAAGTTTCAGGTTCAATTGCATGAAAAACATTGTTGTTCGAACCAAAACCAACAAACAAAGCCTGCCATTCAACCACTAATGTTAAAATGAGAAGAATAAAGGTGTATGTTGATTTATAGCAGTAAATGTGCAACTGACATAAGCACTATCAAACTGATCCAAGAAAAACATTTAACTCGAGATATTTCTCAATGTTGTAATCACAAATTCTCAATAATAGAACATACTGCGAATGAAATATCTATCGATCATCAGCACCATTATATCAGGAACTCCTAAAACAAAACACAGAATCCTCTACAACTGAATCAATTTAAATCTGAATCAAATAAGTGTTCCAAACATCTCTCCTGTCACTACTTAGACGTCTCTGTTGTCACTACTCAAGAGTAAAAAGAAAATCTACAGTTTTCAAGTTAAATTTACAGTTTTCTGTCTATCAATTTAATGAAAAAAAAACTCCTACTTCAGTTAATCAATTGTTTTCGCCAATAGTATTCTGAGATGGGGAAGGTGACCCGGAAGCAGCTTGAACCTGAAGTATCCACATCTTCTCTCGCAACTGACTGTTTTCTTCTTGTAGAGATCGAATATGCTCCTGTAATATACTAATACGCCTATAACAACCTTGTATTGGATCATCCGTCTGAATTCGTGCATCATGTATAATGGCATTTACTGCCATGGAACATTGTTCAGCACTGTCAATACTCTAGATAAGGGATGATAGTTTGTGTGCGCCGAAAACACTGTTCACCATCTTTAAATTATTTACACCTTCTTGTCTGGAGCTGAAGTATGGAGCAAAAATGCAGTCTTCTTGGCATTTTTTCTTCATATGCTTGCAGGCTCCGCAAGGAGGATGAGGTCATCCTCCAGCTCTGTGGCCTACACGTCATCCACCGCGTCCATCTCCTTCACCGTCATCTCCTCTGCTCTGTCTTTTGCGTTTTTATCTCCTGCCGGTTCATCTCTTTCCGCTTCACCTCTTGCAACATTCGCAGCTTGAGCTCCTTCACCTTTACCTCCTCTAGCAGCACCAACTCCATCATTACTTCTTCTATGCTCTGAACATGCTGCTTCTCTAGTGTAGTAAACACTACTACTCTTCCTCTCAGAATATGCTGCAAATGAATTATCATTCTTCAATGCGACACGAAGTAATTTTCCTGCAAAGGTAGATTATATGAGCATGATTATATTGAGAAATTACTAAAACGAAACATTGTGTTAACACTGATATCCTGCTTCTCCAGTGTTGTAAACACCGCTTCGCCTGTTCCCTAAACATGCTACAGGAATAAACAGACGGAACCAAGATTTATAAATAAAGAACAATACCAAATCCAACATTGCTTCTCTTGTTCCCTAAACATCCTGCTTCTCCGGTGTTGTAAATACCACTTTGCCTGTTCCCTTAACATGCTACAGGAATAAAACAGGAACTCAAGAAGAAGAAGAAGACACTGAAATGACACTTGAATTATTTTACAGAAGAACAACAACACTTGAATTATTTTACAGAACAACAACAACACTTGAATTATTTTACAGAACAACAACACTTGAATTATTTTACAGAACAACAACAACACTTGAATTATTTTACAGAACACTGAAACGACACTTGAATTATTTTACAGAACAACAACAACACTAGGAACTCAAGAAGAAGAAGAAGAAGAAGAAGAAGAAGAAGAAGAAGAAGATACTGAAACGACACTTGAATTATTTTACAGAACAACAGCAACACTTGAATTATTTTTACTGAACAATCGAAAGCGACACTTGAATTATTTTACAGAACAACAACAACACTTGAATTATTTTACAGAACAACAAAAACACACTAAAACGACACTTGAATTATTTTACAGAACAACAAAACCGGAACTCGAGAAGAAGAAGAAGACACTGAAACGACACTTGAATTATTTTACAGAAGAACAACAACACTTGAATTATTTTACAGAACAACAACAACAACAACAACAACAACAACAACAACAACAACAACAACAACAAAACAGGAACTCAAGAAGAAGAAGACACTGAAACGACACTTAAATTATTTTACAAAAGAACAACAATACTTGAATTATTTTACAGAACAACAACAACAACAACAACAACAACAACAAAACAGGAACTCAAGAAGAAGAAGAAGAAGAAGATACTGAAATGAAACTTGAATTATTTTACATAACAACAACAACACTTGAATCATTTTACAAAACACTAAAACGACACTTGAATTATTTTACAGAACAACAAAACCGAAACTCAAGAAGAAGACGACACTTGAATTATTTTACAGAAGAACAACAACACTTGAATTATTTTACAGAACAACAATAACAACAACAACAACAACAACAACAAAATAGGAACTCAAGAAGAAGAAGAAGAAGAAGAAGAAGAAGAAGAAGAAGATATTGAAACGACACTTGAATTATTTTATAGAACAACAACAACACTTGAATCATTTTATAGAATACTGAAATGACACTTGAATTATTTTACAGAACAACAACAACACTTGAATTATTTTACAGAACAACAAAAACACACTGAAACGACACTTGAATTATTTTACATAACAACAAAATTGGAACTCAAGAAGAAGAAGAAGAAGACGCTGAAATGACACTTGAATTATTTTACAGAAGAACAACAACACTTGAATTATTTTACAGAACAACAACAACAACATCAGAACCAAGATTTCCAAAGAAACACATAAAAGACATCACTTTATCATCCATAAATGAACATCGAGCTGAAAAAAAGACCCAAGAATCTGACAAAAAAACTGGAATTAAATTAAAGTATACCTATGCTCTCCATGAAAATGACGGTGGGAAGATGATTGGAAAGACGAATGAAAGGGCTTCCTGCATGGCAACAACAACAACAACAACAACAAGAAAACAACAAGAAATCAGAACCAAGATTTCCAAAGAAACACAAAAAAGACATCACTTTACTATCCATAAATGAACATCGAGCTGAACCCAAGAATCTGACAAAAAAACTGGAATTACATTAAAGTATACCATTTTCGTCCATGAAAATCAGGGAATCCAACTGATCGGAGGTCATCTCGCTCAAACTATGATCGGTGGGAAGATGATTGATAGCAAGAATCAGAGGGCTTTCGTTTCCAGGATGGCTTGGCTCGATGGTGCCGAACGGCGGAATAGAGCGATGCGGTGATGCACTGGTCAATAAGTTGAAGGGAATTCAAGAGACGGCCATGATGGATCTAATAGGTATAAACCCTAGTTCAAAACCTTGGATCTTCTTGTTTGGAGATTGCTTAGAAACAAAGAAAGTTGCGGAAGCGTACTTGCACTTGAATCCATTGATTACGACGAAGGTGATTGGGTCTTGTGG
This sequence comes from Dioscorea cayenensis subsp. rotundata, assembly GCF_009730915.1. Taxonomy (NCBI): domain Eukaryota; kingdom Viridiplantae; phylum Streptophyta; class Magnoliopsida; order Dioscoreales; family Dioscoreaceae; genus Dioscorea; species Dioscorea cayenensis. Next base: position 2,668,495 of record NC_052488.1, on the reverse strand, counting down.
TTCTTCTCACTGATCACACGCAAAGAGGGGAGATGAGAACCCTAATTCAGAAAACCTAATTCTGAATCTCAATATTGCATGCTTAGTCAGTGACCACACCCTATTTATAAGAAATCTATATGGGGTCTATCATAGATTTGACAATTTTGGCCCCAGGAATTTTACAAAACATATGATTAATATGTATATCCACGCATTTAAAATTAGATAATTAGGACCAAATTCAAACTTGAATCAGATCACAATTTGGGTCCATTCAAAACTTGAATATAATAAGATATACACAATTATAAACATTAGTTGTGTACGTCTACACAACTTATGCACATAAATCCTTATATCCCTACATATTGTGTGGTCCATAACCCATTCTAGATAAAATTCTCCGAGCAAGTTCGTAGGGTTTCTGCTCCATCTCCACGGGTTTCTTGGTCGTAAGGAAACACCCTTTGAAGAGAGATGACTGTAGAGGTTTTCAATAGTAGTGAACATTCTATATTGTCTTTGATATATATATATATATATATGCATATGCGTGTGTGCGCACGTGTTGTGTGTAGGTTATTAACTTATGAGTATTTCAGGAATATTAAAATTATAATAATAGTATTTCATGAAAATAAAAATTGAAAAAAAATCTTTAAATATATTTGTTGATTACAATTATTTTTTAAAAAAAATATAATTAAAAAGTTTGACTCTTTTTCAAAATAAAATTGAAGATGTGTATTGTCATTTAAAATCAGTTTTTTTTAATTTCTATTTCAAATAATACTATATATATATATGTAATAAACTTTAGTTTATAACTACTTACAAAGTCATAATCCCATAAATATATATATATATATATATATATATATATATATATATATATATATATATATTTATTTATTTTTAAAATATATTTTTTAAACAATTAAGGTAAATTTTTATAGACTAAAGTTGTTCATCAAATTTTTAAATATATTTTAAAAAAAATATAGATCTAAAGAACGGATCTCTTATTTATATATATGTAACTGGATATCTTTAATCAAAAGTTGAATTAACTTTTTAGTATTATTAATTTAAATTTGGATTCATATTAAATAATTTAATATATTAATAACCATTATAATCCTATCTTGAATGATCGTAATTGTTAATTTGGATAATTATCAAATTTAGAATTTTATAGAGAATTAATTTTGGATGACAAAAAAATTATATATATATATATATATATATATATATATATAGCGGTGGCAGTTTTGACCTAAATCACAATCGACCGAGGGATCTTAATCTCATTGTCTTCCAGTGTTATTAGTTCTGACCTGAAGTAAAGTGATCATGCTTTCTTAATTATTATATATTATAGGTAGAATACCCTATTTAGTCCCTCTAATATAATCAGTCACCCCTTTGTTCCCTCTAATATGATTTGTCCTAAGGAGGTCCCTGTATTTTAATTTTTGAAAAATATAAATCACTCTCTCTAATATAATTTGTCCCTAGGAGATCCTTATGAGAACTTATATTTCTCAAAAATTAAAATACAGAGACCTCGTAGGAACAAAATATATTAGAGGGACCAAAATAACAGATTGACTATATTAGATGGACTAAATAGGGTATTTAACCTATATTATATAACATGTTTACAAGTTTAGATACTGGTAATTTTTAATTTGTTTTCTTGAATTAGTAGCACATTATAAATTATCTGAGCTTCTTTAAAGTACTTTTGACTGATTTATTGTTAATTTTTTTAAAGAATACTTTCAGTAGTGTATTTTTTTTTTTAATGGAGGATGGTGAACAAGTAGAGTTAGGGTGGAATCTTTGAATTGATAGTACTGTGATAGTAATGGGCAAATATTATAAAAAATTATTGCAGAATATTGTAGTACTACTTTTCATTCTTTATTCACTGGGTAGGAAGATTTTTTTTTCTTCTCTAGAGTTGCAATTTGATTCAAAGAAAATTTCTAGGTGTGAATGTGATAGGACTTTAACTATCTAATGACGTTTGATTGAGTTAATAAATTCCTAAAAAGTAATTAAACCACCGTAATTGTTGCACCGCATGCACCACATACCTGTCTATTCTTTGACATATTTTTGTTGGGCAGTGCTTGTCATCTTTGACACACACACATATATATAGGAGGCCATGTTACCACACTATTTTAATCTTTTTATTTTATTTTTATTTTTTTATGCCGACTTTTGAGAAAGATGTGATAGCTTTTTCCTGGAACTTCTCGCTCATCACTATATGAGAAATCATTCTTTTTAGAGAAAGAAAATAGTAGTAGAAATTGACATCATAGAATCGAGACAACAACGTATATGGCATAAGTCCTTCTCATATGTATTAACTCTATAAAATTTGAGTAACTATAGAGATATATACTAGATTATAGACCTAGTTGCATGTCACTCCAATTATATAAAAGAAAAAAAAAAAATTAAACATCATGGGAAAATACACCCATAAAAATGATCTTAAAAATTATTATACACATACTTGAATGTTTTTCTAGATGAAATTCATACTTGGTCCTCAATCAATATTTTGCTTATTTTATATGAATAACTGTCATAAATGGTATTATGCCTCCCATAAATCAATTATTTCCTAGTTACTTTTTTTTTTAGTAAGTCATTCTAAATATTAAATTTGTTATTTGGTTTTCTTATATATCAGTCTACTTAAAAGGTTAATAAATTAGTTATTTTTTCATTACTCAAATAAGTCTGAGGTGTTAGATGTCATGTTGATTTCGATGTTTCTTGTGGGTGTTTTTAGCTTAATAGTTGTATTATTTGTTTTGGGAATCTAGATTGATGCTGTAATAAATGTGATTTGTTTATGGCACATTGAGTTATTTTATTTTTTTTTTTTATAGCTTCAGAATCATTTAGATATTTCTTCATTAATTTTCTATGTTTATTTGTTTGAAATATTTATGCAATTTAGTTATGTTATACATTCTTTTATATTAAGCTTGAATCTTGTTTTTTAATAACATTTGCATGATTTGAAACATGGTTTCCTTGGTGCACTTTTCAGTTAAATGATTCTCGTACCATGCTAACTGCTAAGTATGGGCATATTTTAATGTTAAAAGCAAAATGATTGAAGCATGAGCATATTCTTATCTTTTGACACTTTTATATTCTATTTTTTTAATTAAGTTCTATTTATTAAAACTAATTTGCTTTCAAAATTGAATATAACCAATTCACCCATGCTGACCTTCTTGGTGGTGAGATTAAGCTTAATAGCTAGTTATTTACTCAGTTATAGTGAATACTTAACTATAATTAAATGCTTAATTAAGTAGGTATGTATTTTGCTGACATATTACTCTCTCAATATTGATGTTGTTTCCTTTTTTTCCCATTAATTTAAGATATGAATTGGAAAATCGCTTTCTATGTAACTCAACATATATATTTCATTATTTTATTCTCTTATTTTTTTTTTAAATTAAGATTATTTTAAGAAAATAATCGTCATCTGTTTTTGAGTCATATACAGCAGCTAGCCTTTATTTGCTATTTTGCTTATATTTTTATATTATATATATTTTTTTCTTAATATATGAACTACTCTTAAATATGTATATTTTATAATCATATGTAAATGATTGCTTAAAACCTCTTCTCCTCTTGTAGTTGTATGCTCCTCATCTACTTCATTCCTTCATTATGTAAGTTTAGTTAATTATTTATAATTTAGTTTTCTCTCCTTCACAGAATAATTAAGGTACTATGAGTGGTTCAACTAGTAACAGTGGTGGTGGAGACAAAGGTGGCGGTGATGGTTATTGCGGAGCTTGTAAGTATTTGGGAAAAAAAAGTGTGTAAGAGCAACTCCAACCCACTCTTAATTTGGCGCGTAATCGTTAAAAATCGCGCGACTTGGTCCAATCCGCGCCAAATTCTCGCCAATTTACATAATGCCATGCGATGATGCAGAACATGTAGCGCACTCACCGATAGCTCAGCTTATTTCATTTATTATTATTTTTTGGTTTTTCAGTTTTAATTTTTTGTTAATTATTTTTTATTTTTTTAGATTCTTATTTATCTTTTTATCCTTTTTGATAATTTTTCAGTTTATTTTTATCTTTATTTATTTATTTTTTTATTTTTTTATAAATTTATATTTATAATTTATATTTTAATTTAATTAAATAATTTATAATTTAAGTTTGTATTTTTTAATTAATAAAAAATAAAAAATTAACGAAAATAATACACGAAATATAACTGGTTGCATATTTGCACCATACTTTGATTCGGAGCAAGGTGTAGTCGATTTTGCTACAGTAGAAAAAGTCTTCGACCAGGGACGGAACCAGGACTTATTCATAGGGGGGCTAGGGTAAAATGTCAGAAAACTATTTCAGTCAATAAAATAATTGTATTCGATACAAAATAGTACGATATTGTGACATTTAATTAAATCAATTACAAAAAACATAAACGTTTATCTACTGACGCTGAAATCTAATCGTACATCCGATCGACGTCATCTTAAAGAAGATAGCTCGAATCGACGAGTTTGCATTTTTCGAAAATATTGTAGAATCGCCTCATTATCAATAGTTGCAAAAACCTCTTTCTCAATATAGACAATCATGCATTTTGCTATATAGATTTAACATTAAACATTATTTAATTATACATATATACATTATAAATTTATGATACATATTAATATTTGATATTTTCAACATTTTAACTCATTAAGGCATTTAATCGAACACATTGTAGGCATATTTATAAAAATGAAGTTTATCATATATATTCTAATTAATTCACCCATAAATTCAATTAATAAAATTTTTATAATTTTTAAATTTATTTAAATGTTAATTTATATTTTAGTTTATAAAAATTAAGTGTCAAACTATAATTTTTAAAAAATTCTACTAATAATATAATTTTATATATTATATAAATTAATTGGTTTTTTAGAGTAATTTATAACATATCCATAGATTAAATAATAATTTTTATAAATATTTTTAAAAATATTATTATATTTTAAACTATAGCTATTAATTTGTAAAAAAATGATTTGTTTTTAAATAAAAATAAAAACCTAAAAAAATATTTAAAAAAATGAAAATTAAAATTAAAATTCTATGAAGATATAGTGATAAAGAGAGATATTTAAAAAATAAAAAAAAAATCTTTGAAGAATTAAAGATAGAGGGGGAGAGAGATTTAAAAAAAATAAAAATAAGAGAGAGAGAGAGAGAGAGAGAGAGAGAGAGAGAGCCCACTACACACACATGAGAGAGCCCCCCAACACACACACACACACACACACACACACGAGTCTGTTATAAGTTGAGTGAAAGTGTGATAGTGGAAAATGGTTAGCAAAAGTCAAGGAGACAAAGGGAAAGTGTTAACTATTCAACCGTGATGTTTTACACTGGCCAAAGCAAGAAGAGTGCTCAATGCTTTGCCAGTGATCTATCTTTAGATGTTATATTTTGATGTGTTTTAATGTACTAGAATATATTTGTTTTATTGTTTATGTTTAAGTTTATGGAGTAAAAGTTAAGTGTGTCTCTGGATTCCGCATGTGGTTGGTGAAAATGTTTGAAAAGTTGGTGTCTTCCGTCCAAGCAAAGAAGAACTCTGGTGTCCGGGGGGGGGGGGCGGGGGGGGCTGAAGCCCCTGCTAGCCCCCCTTGGTTCCGTCCTTGTCTTCGACCCAAGCAATGTGTCTAAACTTCTACTCGAGATTTCAGATCACCACAATCGTGTCAAAACTGTAAAGGCCATCATCTATGATGCTCAAGTCCGTATCGATGATCCCGTTTATGATTGCTCTAGTCTTATCTCAAAGCTTTAGGTACAAAGCCTACAAAAGGAGCTTCAGGATCTAAGAGAGGATATAGAGAAACTAGAGAACAAATATAGAACCAAAATAAGAAGAGTTAGCCATTCTCACCCCTCCATAACCACCACCTTTTTTTGGGAAGAGGAGTGGGACGAACCCACTAAAGACCCCAGGGACGTGCACAAGTCTCGGTGGAACAAGTGGGAACGAGGCCGCGCTCACGTGGGTGGTAGAACCACTCATACACAACCACTATTCACAACTCCCAGAAAATGTGCCCTCAGCCGAGAATCAAACTCTCACCACTCGGTGAGAGCTCTATCGGCGACCCGTGTACCAATAGACCCGCATGTCGTTGGCCATAACCACCACCTCTTGATGGTGATGATCAAGATCAAGCATTGCTTTGAGATTTTTTTTATTCTTTTTTGATAAATATCATGGTCCTAGTTCTTACCATAGTCCTCCATCTAAATGAAGTTTAATTCCATGAAAATATCATATAATTGTGGTTCATTTTGTTGAAAATTGATTAATTGAAACGTTTGTTCATTGAAATTGTGTTTTTATCTCTACAAATTAATTTTCTTTGCTTGTTTAGGGTATGTTTGGGTTGGTTTTTTTCAAACCAAGAAGTGTTTTTTTATAACTTAAGCATTTTTGGGTTTTAAAAACCATGTTTGCATTGGCTTTTGGGCAAAAGCTGAAGCTGTGGTGCTTTTGAGAAAAGCACCTCTAAAAAACTGATTTAACCTTGTGGTTTTTTAAAATTTCCCACTCTTTAGTCCTAATAATAATAATGATAATTAATAATAATAATTATTATTACTATTATTATTATTATTAATGTTTTCATTATTATAACTCAATAAAAAACCCAATAAATGACCACTTTAGTAATTTACCACATCTAAAAACTCTTTTAAAAATTCATATCCAAATAACTTAATATATGTAAAATTTTTTTTACATTATCTTACCTAAACATAAAATATTGCAAAACACTTAACTTATTTTCAAAAACACTAAAATTAAATTAAATTAAATTAACTAAACAAGTCCATATACACATACACATTTTGACTCGAAAACCGACAACGCTCAGCGTTGGAGGTGGAAGTCGAGGGTAGCCATGGAGATCGACGACGAGGCGGCGCCGAAGCCAACGCCTCACGAGCTTCTCGAGGAGTGCCGGACGGCAATGGAGGAGATCGCTGCCAAGATGTTCTTCACCAAGAAGGAGTCCCTCCCCAAATCCGACCTCCGCGATCTCGTCACCCAGATGTCACTCCTCTTCATCACCCTTCGCCAGGTCTTCCTTCTTTTCTTGCTGTGCTAAGGTTTTCGCTTTTGGGATTCCAATCTTAGTTCTTGATTTTGCAGGTTAATCGAACGATATTACTCGAAGAGGATCGGATTAAGTCGGAGACTGATCGTGCGAAAGCGCCAGTGGATTTCACGACGCTGCAGCTCCACAATTTGATGTATGAGAAGAACCATTACTTGAAAGCCATTAAAGCTTGCAAGGATTTTAGGTCGAAGCATCAGGACATTGAGCTTGTTCCTGAGGAGGAGTTCTTCCGCAGTGCTCCTGAAGATATCAAGGGCAAAGTTTTGGCCAGTGATGGTGCTCATGACTTGATGCTGAAGAGACTCAATTTCGAGCTTTTTCAGGTGCTTATGTTTATTTATCAGGTCATATGTTATTGAATTAGTTTGCATTTTCTTGTGACTGGCAATTGGATAGGAAATGATAGTTTTGTTTCTTTGGATTTATTTCATGTGTGACAGCTTGCAACTTCCACGGAAGCAGACCTCAACATTGAATTTTAAAAAGAAAAAAATTGTTGTATTTAGCTTAGGCTTTGATAATCAACTTCTGTATTTTCTATTATCAATGATTTGTAGTAGAAGTAAAATAGTTGTTTATTTATGTTCTTCTAACCTTGGCATTCATTAGTTCTTGTTCAGTGTGGTAAAATTACAAAATGTAGTTGTATATGCTAACTTAGGTTCAATAGAAGTTGACTAAATTGATTTCATGAACAACAATTTCAGCCAAGCATATTACAAATTTTGAATCTGCTAGAAACCATAGAAAAGGGGGATGACGGAATGGTTATGATACAGTGTAATTATCTTAAGAGCATATGCAAATAAGTCCTTGTTATGAAGTTGAAAGTTTTAACAAGTGGCAAGAAGGTTCTTTGATATGCAATGCTTGTAAAATATAGCAACTAAAAACCCAGCAGTTCTTTTAAAATAAAATGGGTTCACTTCATATATAATCACCAGGTTAATCTTGGTTCATATTTGAAGTGGTTTTGGCAAGTTTCATCAAGTGACTTAGAACAGGCAACCTTATCATGTTCAGCCAGGATATGGACAATTCTGCGGGATAATATATGCAGTGAACCTAGGCTTAGGTTTGGGAATGTTTTGTTTAGGCTGGCCCAGGCTTATACCAGCAGAAGTCCTGTCCATATACTGCCCCAGATTTAATATATATATATATTCTTTTCTTATAAACATGCATCTATGCCAGTTGTGGACTCTTAGTTTTATTCGTGTAAAATCAGTGTTAGTAACTTTGGTAAGTTACCTAAAAGGGACCTATGCTATGATGTGATGATCTTCTTGTTGGATCAGTATCTGCCTTTATTCTTACTATCTTTTAACGTCAAAATGTATGCTTAATTCTCCTTTTCTTTGCTATAGCGAAAAGAACTCTGCAAACTTCGTGAGAAATTGGAGCAACAAAAAAGGAGCCTTGTGGACACAATTAACAGCCGCAAAAAGTTCCTCTCTAGTCTCCCTTCACATCTGAAATCCTTAAAGAAGGCCTCGTTGCCTGTCCAGCAGCAACTAGGGATTTTGCATTCAAAGAAACAAAAGCAGTTTCAAGCCGCAGAGTTACTCCCACCTCCTCTTTACATAATTTACTCACAGTTATTAGCTCAAAAAGAAGCTTTTGGGGAGAGAATTGAAATTGAGATCCTAGGAAGTGTAAAAGATGCTCATTCTTTTGCCCTACAACAAGCAAATAATGACAATGGTAAATTCTGAAGCATCTTTTTTATTTTGACAACTTGGTGATTTGAGTTTGTTGCTTAAATTTCTATCACAAATCAAAATGTCTGAGTAAGCCACCATTTGAATTCTCTCCAATGATGTTTATCATATTTTCTAGCTTAGATGGAATCAAATCAGTAATCGCATGTATGTTCATGCAGATGAATAAGCTGAATTCGCTAACTGGCATTATATTCTTTTGCATCATCTATATATATGCATAATTGCTTGTGTTATGGGGGAGCATTATACATGCACCATTTTTTATTTGAAGAAGAAGCTTTGTGTTGATTCTAAACTTGAAAAGTCGATTGTTTGGATATTATGTACAGATTGGTCTACAAATTTGTGTCAGCAGGAAGATTGTCTATAATACTTTTTTGCTTCACAAATTTGTACCCCTACAAGGAATCTGTATCAGTCTGAATCTGTCATATTATACATGAATAGGCAGTCTTTAGTCAATTGTAAAATCTATGGAGTTTATTTATCTTGTCGCAGTAATTTACCTTCACTATTGAAAGTTTTTCTCAAACTATGATGAAATTTTTGTATTTTTCCCTTGATGATGTCATCCATTTATGGTAAAATTACAAGTACATACATCATCATATATTGGTAACTAAACAGCTAGGAAGTTTCACACAGAGATCATATAGTATCATGAAGATATAATTCTCTTGAGATGCTTTGAGATAGCATCAAAATAATTTGGAGAATGCTTTCTGAGCCATCAGTTTTGTGGTCATTAAATGTCCTGTATACCTGTTGGCAGTTTGTTCAACCCTTTCAGAGCAACAATTTCTTACATGTTGACAATTTTAGGCAAGGGATTTCAAATTGGTAATTTTGTTGATCCACAATTTGGTCAGCATTATTTTCTTGATTATTATTCTGCTTTTACAATAAAAATCCATTTCTCATACAGTCTTAGTTTTAAATGTTTAATATTTTACCATTGACATTTTTTTTTTGTAGAGCTATGTACTACTTTCATTTGTTTTGCCTTGATTGGGGCAGGTGGTTGTCATCTTCTTCATATGAATTGACTTAGCAATAGAATTTTAAATATAAGACTTCAAAGCCAGGGTACAAAGAGAAGCTTTAGTATGTAATGTGAATGAGGATGAACTTTAAATTTATTTATACAACTAAATCTTTTATAAAATCTGTTCCAGTTGAGGTAGACGAAACTATGGTTTATTAGAGCATTCTTTTGCATGCCTTAATTAGAAATGAAGGGAAATGAACTAAGATCCATTGTCTCTTATTTATTTTTTCTTGTCACTTGCTTGCTTGTTGTACATGTCTCTCTAATCTAAGCCCCTGAGCCTTGATGAGTGACGAATCTATATGGAACCAATCCCTTGCTTACCCTCAGTTTAAGGAGATACAAGAATCATTCAGTCGCTTGCCATTTATGGCTCCTTAATCCTTTATTTAGGATTTTTAAACCTTTATTCACTTCCCAAGAGAATGGATTGATACTTCTGCCATGAAGAAGGATTTTGATAATAAATGCTCTTTATTTTATTTATTTATTTATTTGTGCTCCTGCCTGAGTTAGATAAGCTGCTTTGGATGTTTTATCCACTTTTTTTTTATTTGAATGGTTTTTCTGAATTTCAGACTGAGCTCAAACCACACCATTTTTCAGAGAGCCCAACTAACTCAAACTGGAGCTGCTAGTTCAGTTTGGTTTTTCAGATTAATCAGTTTAATTGGTTAGAGGTGCTATAGTCCTTGTGTTCTTCATGTGTATTAGCAATTAGAGCAATCAATTAGATCTCCTAAGTTCAACAGGGCGTGGACCAAGTAGGTTTAGTATGTTATACTTTTAGTTTCAAAGTGCTTGGTGCATGTGAGATTTCATTGGGGTAACAAAGATGGCTTATGAGTAAGAGATACTTACTACTTAATTATGCTTATTTTTTGGTCAAATCATATGTCTACTGCTTGAATCTGGAATTACACAATTGTAAGTGGGTGCCTTTTCAGATCGATTCTATTGACAACATTTTCCAATTTTCAAATTTTGTAAGCACTTGAGATAGTAATGTGCCTATAACAACCATATACTTCAGATATCAAAGTTGGTTGCTCAACATATATGCTATTGTTCATGGATCAGGTACAGTGACAAATGGGGAGAACAATAGATTGGAGGATGGACTTGATGAAGATGAGGATACACAGAGACGAAGAAAGAGATCAAAGAAAAATGTTGTTAAGGATGGTAATGATCAGGCAGGTGTCCATCAGTTCCATCCATTGAAGATAATTCTCTGCATATATGATGATGAGACTCTTGAAGATAAGGCTTTAAAGTTGGTTAATCTGAGGTTTGAATACTCTGTGAAGCTGAATGTTGTCTATGTTGGAGTTGAAGATGTTGAAGAAGGTTTGGATGATGATATCTTGTGCAACTTGTTTCCAGATGACACTGGGCTCACACTACCTCATCAGGTACATTTGTGTATTGATATCCTACTATTGTTTTGTGTATTCATACAGTATTTCTCTCAATTCAAGTCATGGCTAAATGTAGAAGTTGAAACTTGTTTGGTTGACTGGCCTTATATGATTGACTATGAAATTACTTTCTGAAACTAGCAGTTATTTGAACATAGGAATGAAATGTCGAGTTGCATGTATTGTTGGTTGGGTCATGATCTCGGTAATTAGGCTCAGGGATCACAGATACTGACTGATGGCAGAATTATCGCCTTCTTATCATTTTGGCTGCCTTACCAAAGAATGAATTAGGTTTAGGGCTTATGTAATAATGATCTTTTGTCATTATATGGATTAGGAATAAGTATAGCAACTATATGTTATCCTGGCAAAGCAGGTTTGCTACATAAATTTTCATTGCTATTTGGCTTCCTATATATAGAAGCTTTCCTTTTTTTTCTCATTTTTTCCCCTGTACTGTAATGCAGACTGCACTTTATGCTGGGGGTTCTGTTGTATTTGGTGAGAGGAGAAAATCATATCCATACAAGTGGGCACAGCATTTAGCTGGGATGGATATTTTGCCAGAGGCTCCTCCTTTGCAAGCTTCCAGTGTAACTTCTAATAAAACACGACAGGTTTCTAATGGCCATTCTGGGCTTTCCCTTTATCGTCATCAAAACCGTGTACAGACAGTTTTGCAAAAGATCCGCTCTAGAAAAAAGGCTCAGATGGCTCTTGTGTGAGTCACTGCTCTGGGTATCTGTAGTTTGAATTTGACAGTATCAAGTCTTCACTTGGACAAATGCTTAAATTGTACTGCTAACTTTCTTTTTGGGACCTATTATCCTCTTTATTTCCATGGCTGCTTATGCAGAGATATTTTGTGCAGGAGGGAGAGGTATACAGGAAAGTTTTGACTTCTTGCCAAAACTTATCTTGATGTTTCCTCCCATAAGAAACTTATTAATATTTTTGCTCCTGCATGATGTTCTAGCTTTTACTTCTTAAAGAACTTGTACTGAATAATCTCTATGCTGCTTGTCTCCCTTGTCAATTTCTCACTCAGCAGATGTGATATACTAATTTTGAAGGTTTTGGAATATTTTACTTCTCTACAGGGAGCAGCTCAGTGCCTTGAGGAAGCTCAAATGGCCTTTCATTTCATACAAAAATGTTCCATGGGCCCTTCACACCCCTTATTGTACTTTGCATCAATGGTCACTGGCAGGGATATCTGATGGTTCATCTTCTGGTGTTGCTGTAGAACAAATTATAGATCCTGCAGGCTCTGATATGGATAGGAGATCTGCTGCGTCATGGGATGAAGCAGAGGGTGCAAGGGAAGATGGTGAGCTTCCATTAGCAGTCACGGTTGCCTCATCAGCAGAGAAACCAAAAACTACATCTTCAAGTGGGTTTTCCGATCTTGAACATTCTAGAAGCTTTTCTTTGCTTGCAAAGAATTTGACTCCTAAGAAGATCAAATCTCAACACTTGCTTGTGCATAAAGATGAGGATGATTTAGAACTTATGATTGACAGTGAGAGTGATGTAGAAGAGCAAGTGTTAGACCAAGAAACTGAAATTTTAAGGACAGGTAGTGAGAAACCTTGGGAAGACTTCGCTGCAAGGGAATTTCATTTGGTTTTGACAAGAAAGGATAAAACTGAGCAGATTGTCATGTTGGAAGCCAAGGTAAATTTTGTTTTAAGACACCTGTTGGACAATGTAATTTATCTGCTTGCTAAAATTTCTCCCCGACTTCCGCAGGTGAAAATCAGCATTGAGTATCCTCTGAGGCCTCCTCTTTTCCAATTAAAATTATCGGGAGATGATCGCCAAGGTTCATGGCACAATGAACTTCGTGCTATGGAAGCAGAGGTATGTTGTCATAATATGGTCGAGTATTAATACAACATTCTTCTAAATTTTATGCAGGAACTCATATTAATTTATACTTCTACAGGTAAATCTTCATATTCTCAGGCATCTGCCACTAGATTATGAAAATTACATCTTAGCTCACCAAGTCCACTGCTTAGCTATGCTCTTTGATTTTCAATTCGAGTCACGTCCTGATAAAAGAAAGAGTTCTGTAATTGATGTCGGACTATGTGAACCAGTTAGTGGAAGTATTGTCAGCAGATCTTTTAGAGGAAGAGATCGAAGAAAAATCATTTCTTGGAAGGGAATTGGATGCACTCTTGGATATCCATACTAGAAGCTCACAACTATATCTATCCCACCAGATCTTTTATTTCACCTGCTATTGTTGAATTAAATTGTTGTTAATGAAGTTGCCAAGTTGTGTTCCTGATATATCCTGGGCTTGGTCTGATTGTTTGGAGCTCATGCTGTTTCTAGATGTTGATTTTGTTGATGCTATATTTGTACTCATTGTATCATTTACAGCTTCCCTTAATGTCTTGTATTAATCCAAAGAGCTTCACCAGGGCTGGCAGATGTATCTGATGTTTTGATGTTCTTATTTTATTTTATTTTATTTTGTATTCTCAAATTATGGTTCATATGATGTCTAACTTGTTATGCTGGACTTCTCAAAAATAATTTTAAAAATAAAAATAAAATAAAATAAAGTTGTTATGTAGGATAAATCATATGCCAATAGTGTCAATTTGTAAATTTGCAGGCGGTTCCGCATTACCACCTTTAAGTTTTAATTTTGTCAATTCAAACCATAAGTTTTTCACATTGAAATATTGCTTTTGGTGTAGAAGGTGTAAATTGAGTCTCATGTAAATGCTTTGGCCAAACAGGCCCCAGACATGATCTATAAATTTATAGATGGTCTATAAACCGATGAATACCTCAGGTAATATCAATCTTAGTAGTTTGTATTCATTTGGCGTAAACCTATATATAAAACATTATAAACCAAGCATATATTCACAGAGTACGAAATGTCAACCACAGCTTATATCAAGCCCGTTATCAGTTTGAGGATAATGATCACAGAAGCTATATAAATCAACAATCATATCACAATAATTTTTTACCTGCAACATACATAAACATGATATCGAAGTTGTTATCCACTTAGCCAGCAAGACTCATATACTTCAGCAGTCATTGGCTTAGATGGCTTGATTATAATTTGTCAGCTCTTACAAGTAGGCGTGTACAAACCTAATTCACATAATCAAAACTTCAGAAAAAAAGAAAAGCAGAGAAACGACCACTGATCTTCGCTGACACTACTAAATGAAAGTCATGTAGCAGCCAAGGCAGGTGTTGGTGAAATTCTTTATCATTGCATTGCATAAGTTTCGGGCTCATTTGCAAGAAAAGCGTTGCTGTTCGAAACCTTGATCAACAAACAAACCCTGCAATACAAGCATGAATGTTAAAAGGAGAAGAATAAAGGTGAATGTTGATTTGTAGCAGTGAATGTACAACTGAAACAAGTGCTATCACACTTAAAAGAAGAAGAATAAAGATATATGTTTATTTATAGCAGTGAATGTACAACTGAAATAAGCACTATCAAAATGATCCGCCAAAAATATTTAACAATAACAACATATGGATAATATGAACCAAGTACATATTGCATTCATAAAGAGAGAAAAACAATGAATGTAAAAGAAATCCTTCCATCACAACTTTTAACATTCTCTCCTTTTTTCTTTTTTTTAATTACATTTCTAAATTACCATTGTCAATGACAAAAACAAATTATGATTTTCCTTTCCTTCCATCAACCAACATCATTTCATTACCAGGCAGATTTCTTCCTATGGTCTTAACTGTGCATCAATTTCCTTGAAGCAATCAACAGGTGACTAATATGCAGAGAAGATTGAAGTGCCACAAATTAACGTCAGTATTTTCTATCTTGAGTATGGCATTCTCGGTCAATTCAAAGAAAATTTAAACGGGTCACAACATTTTTGCACTCTAATTTTAACCTTTAAGAAAGTTGTGTTCCCTAAGTTGACAGTAGAGAATCTGGAATTTGCTTACAAGGATTTCCGCACATAAATATTCTTAATTTATTTATCTGATGACGGAATCAAACATTTCCAAAACAATAAAAGATTACATTTCTCTAATTAAAAAGGATTTTGCCATCCCTCAAACAGGCCTTCATGGAGTTCTGGTTGGCAACATAAATTACAAGCGTAAAATTGGAGAGTGACTGAAGATGCACCACTCAATTTTTCTTCCTTCTTGCTACTCACCAACTTCCCACATAACATTGGCTTAGTTGCATTCACTTTAACTCAATTGGAAAAGATTTGTGAATGGATAAACAAGAAAATAGGGCATGACTGTAATTGCATCTACATCAATATCTTTGCAACGATTCAGTCAAACACATCGTTTTCTTTTCTACTTTTCTTTGTTTTAATGTTATGCAATAATATAATTCTTCATGGCCGACCTTAATAACATAAGATTCCACTCATGAAGAATCAAGGGAAGGAAAGATTGCTTGTAATCTGCTGAAAAGACCTGCTAACCACTTAAGTATAAGCTACATTAAAGTTTGCACTGAACAATAAGGGAGTGTTGAACCACATAAAACTATTTACTTAACAAAACTGGTGTGTACACAGGATATTTCTCTTTAGCATGATGAAAGTATTTTCATGGTTCACATACTGTTTGAGACCATCATCCTTAAAAAAAACGGTTGCTTAGAAAGTAGGTACCGCATTTATACAGTGAATTGGAGCCTCACAACATCTGTTGTTGTGGGCTTGGTAACAGATAACTTCCCCACCAGGACAACTGATGATCAATTTAGGCAAACATATAGAGGACAAAATTAGAGTCCATATTAGTAGCAAACAACATCCTTTTGTTTCTCAGAATTCTGAAATGATGGTTTTGAGCACTAGCTAATATGCAGCTGATTTCTAACATATCATCAATCTTTTCTTCCAATCTTAGTACTTGAGAAGTACATTAATCAAGAAGAAAGCTCCTTGAATCAAATCCTCAAATAAGGGTTAAGCAATTGCCTAAAATAATAGGCAAGTGCTTTTTACGAGGGTTTGAAGTGCTACTGCAAGAAGCACTAACCTAATAACCTCTAAGGAAAAGCAGCTGTACCACTTATTTTACTGCTCCTTTTCCATTGAAGCTTATCCAAACAGATGAAAAATATCTGAGAAGTGCTTAACTTACATATTAAGCACTTCCCCATACAAGAAAAGATTAAACAAATGGGGCCTATTAAACAAACGAGGCCCAAGCCTTTTTTTGAGGAGCATCAATTTGTTAGTTTCCGAATAAAGCACCTAAATTGTTCTTTTAGTGCTTTTGCTTTTCTCAAAAAATGAATACAAACAAATCAATATGGACTCAAAACAGTTTATTTCATAAGTTAAGCACTTCTTAGGGGAAAAAATTGGATCCAAAAAGGTCATAAATAGAATTAACATGTTGCTAAGAACCTAGCTTATATTGTTCAAACTATTAAACGGTTCCTTCATCTTTATATAACCTATTAATATGAGAAATTAATTTCATTCAGCCTCCAAATAACGTCTTAATTCAAATGGTTATGTGATTTAGCAAACTAGGGTTAGTAAAACCTTAGATTTATTAATCTCATTTATTCTAACATATCAAGATTCTAATAACATTATTATTTTTTAGGATGGAAAATTTTAAGTACATAGTTCAATCATAGAAAATAGGGCACCTTTAGAGCTTATTAAAGCAAATCAACATGAGTCACTCTTAAAATAAATATCAAGATATATTCACATTCTTGGATAAGGCAAAACAAGAAAATGAAAAGATTGCAAAATCTGTATAAACTACTCTGTTTATTACATCATCTTGCATGTTGTAAATTTTGGCCCTTTTTATTAAACATCATACTTTTATAAATAAATTTTCAAGTATACAAAATGAGAGTCATTGAACTCAAATATCCAGCCCATCAAAATCTAAATAACTATGTAACCTAAAAGAATTAAAAAACAATTTGTAAACAAAATCCATCCGTACAGCATGCTTACCCATGATAAAGATATTCTTAGCAATACAAAATCATACTTCGAACTGATTTTGCATCCCAAAGCTTCTTGAAATTATTTAAGCTTGTAGTATGAATTCTCAGTCTAATTTATGGATCCAAAAATTCTGGAGGAAATAGATGAATATAAATTTGGACCTTAATTAAGCAATCTACCAATCCTTTATAATCAAGCTTGGATTTCATGTTATCAACTAAATACATTGATAGCAAAACAGAGACAGAAATATAACACAATAAAAAGCATATGTTCACACCATTCAAGAAGTACCACAAGCAATAAAAAACATTTTTAAAATATTACAAAGCTAATATAATCTCTAGCGAAGTTTGATTTAAATAACACCTTATAGCAATACAGACTACCTGCATCTCAACATAACAACTAACTAAGATGTGATCTTTCATAGAATAACATAAAGGCAAATAATGAAGCTGTATTTTAGCAGTCACTGATTCTAGATTAATCCGAAATAATTCATCTCATGAAAGCTCACAATAACAACAATTTCACATACCATTCAAGAATCTGCCGCGTCAGAAGCCTTTGGTGCAAAAGGATCATGCGTCGGACCCATGTCCTGCCCAATGTGTCGTTGCACCAACCGGTGCAGGTCAGCCATGACTTTGTGCTCTCGTTTTGCCTTTTCTTCATAATTGAACATAGCCAATGCACGCTTATCCTCAGCACTATAAACCTGGTTTTCTTTCCTAATACGAATAGCATTCATCCTTTGATGCCTGCTCCCACTCATCACATACCCCAAACTCTCGAACTTCTGAATTTCTTCAGCAGATAAACCAACCTCTCCTCTCCTTGGAATACGCTTCCCTTGCTGCACATACTGAGCAATGGCGTCTCCCTCACCAGGCCGCAAAGCACCACCATAGCTTATATGCCCCTCAGCACGAGGCAACGGTGCTGGACCAACAAAAGGTTCATTCTCCAAAGCCGGCTTTTTTTGGGACTCAATCATCTCCTTGAACATGAGAGCTTCTGGATCAATTTCAGGCATCTTGATACTACTCTCTATGGGCTGAGCTTCCTCATCTGATTCCCCAGGGCTCTCTGATTTCGGCCTCTTGCTCTTCTTGATCCCCTTGGATAACCTCTTCTTCTCCAATTCCTCACTCTCATCAGAGCTAGTCAATCTCCTCTTCCGCGAACTCTTTCTCCCACTGCTCTTCTTGCTCGATCTCGATCTCCGACTCCTTTTCTTGCGTTTTCTATCCTCTTCCTCGCTGAAAGACTCATATGAACTTTCGGACTCCGACCCTGAATCCATCTCCGATGAGCTTTCCTTCCTGCTCCTCCTCTTTGTCGTCCTCGTCCGCCTCCTTCTATCCCTGCGCTTCCTCGGCGACGGGCTCTCACTCTCAGAATCAGAACCAGAATTCTCCGTATCCGATGCACTCTCATCAACCGATCCACGAGATCTAGATCTCTCCCGCTTCTCCTCCTCCTCCTCCTCTTTCACCACAGCATCAGGATCATCCGAAAACTCCGATTGCGGCTCCTCCCATTCCGCGCGAGGAGGGCTAGGAGTCACACGCCATAAGCACCTGTACCGATTCTTCCTAAGCCGGATGCGCTTGATGCGGCGAGCCTCGAAGAAGCTCAAGCCCTGGAGATCCTCATCGCTGGGAGCTCCATCGTCGTAGCGTCGGGAAGGCTTGGAATAGCGAGACGGCCGATCATTGTACGGGGACCAACGACGGTAGTCGGGGCTGCGAGAGCGCGGCAGAGGAGAAGGGGATCGGGATATAGGGTGGTTCTCACGGTGCCGCCGGCGGTCGTCGGAGTCGGCATCACGGCCTGGGACCTCGACGGTGGAGGAGAGCCTCCGTTGGCTTCGTCCCATCTTCGAAAAATGGTGAGGATACAGGAAGGATTAGGATTATAAAACCAAAAAATTAGGGTTTTTTAAAATGGGGGAAATTTAGGGTTATTTATTTATTTATTTATTTATTTTGAAAATGTTTGATTTTTGACGTGGGAGTAGACTTGTCCATAGGCCGGTTTCAGACCGGGCCTCATCCATAATTATTATATTTTAAGTTTATCCAAACCCGGCCCAGTTTGAAAATCTGGACTTTAATCCTTGTCAGAACTTGCCTAAATTTAATGACCTCTACTTAAAACCGGCCCAAATCCTCGTAAATAGGGTTTTCATCAAATAATATGTAAATTACAAAAAAAAAAAAATTAACAATAATGTTAATATGTGAATATGATCAAATATTATTGTAAAAATACTTAGAAATTATAAATACAAATATTTATTCGACTACAACAACTAAAATTCAAACCATTATAATAAATGGTAATCAACAATAAATATATATTATATAAATATATAAAAAAACAATTAATAATTAATTAATGGGTATTGAAACCATTATATATACATATATGTATATACATACAAAATTAATTAATAAATATATTTTATAATTCGGGCCGAGCCGGACAGGGTTTTTAACAATAAAAATCAAACCCAAGCCCGTTTTTAAAATGGGCTTTTTTTTTTATCCACGGTCCGCCTTATAAATTTGTCCAACCTCTCTCATTTTTCTGGTGGACCTTCGGGCTTGGGCGGGTAACCCCGTCTTTAGACAAATCTACGTGGGAGACTAATGAGAGTGGAAATTTAAAATATATTTTTCCATTTTATCTTTTTTATAAAATTAATTTTTTTTAGAAACTATTAGTTCTAATGTGCATAGATAATTTCTTAAGATTTAAAATTATTTAAAAAGGTTCATGTAAAAATAAAAATGGAATTCCGAATTTTTTTTAATTATTTAAAAAATATAAAAAAATTAAACTT
Source organism: Dioscorea cayenensis subsp. rotundata (assembly GCF_009730915.1). Lineage (NCBI taxonomy): Eukaryota > Viridiplantae > Streptophyta > Magnoliopsida > Dioscoreales > Dioscoreaceae > Dioscorea > Dioscorea cayenensis. The sequence goes on along the minus strand of NC_052488.1, from coordinate 2,648,266 downwards.
AATTATAAAAAGGTTCATAGTTCTTATACTTTATATGTTTATCTAAAAGATATTTAAAATTTTATCAAATTAGTTTAAAATTATGGATAATTCACGAGTAGGTCTTCTTAAATATAAAAAATTTAAACCAAATTATACAAAAAGTTCTTAGTTCTTATACTTTATGTATTTCTTGAAAGATATGTAAAATTTTATCAAAATAATTTAAAATTATGGACAATCCATGAGTAGGACTTCTTAAATATAAAAAATTTAAATCAAATTATAGAAAAGATTCTTAGTTCTTATACTTTATATATTTATCTAAAAAATATTTAAAATTTTATCGAAATAGTTTAAAATTATAGACGATCCACAAGTAGGATTTCTTAAATATAAAAAAAATTTAAACCAAGTTATAAAAAAGGTTTTTAGTTCTTATACTTTATATATTTCTTTAAAAAATTATTTAAAATTTCATTAAAATAGTTTAAAATTATTGACAAATCCAATGTAATACTGACTATTTTATTGCAGAGCTGGTTTTCAAATTTTCTTCTTTAGGTTAAAAGTTTTTCATAACTTAATCATGAAACTAAATCCAACCATTAACTTCTTTCAATATTCTGTAAAATAATTTTATTAGGGTAAATTTTTTTTTTCTGAGTCACTTAACTTTGAATAATTATCAAATCAATCACCCATCTTTAAAATGTATCATAACGGTCACCCTTGTATGTTTTCTTTATCACCGGGGAGTCACCCGATGATTCTCAGCCCCCAACATCCTACGTGGCTGCCGGATAAATGATGTCAGCACCCCATTACCAACTCATCTTGTATAGTTGCCTTTGCCATATCAGCAAGGGATGTCGACTCAACCGGAAACTGGCCACGTCAGCATCAACTTTCCCCTTTTCTTCATCCAGGGTTTGTTCCTTGGAGAAAGTAGTGCAACAGCATCTTTCATCCTTGCCGTTTTCATCAAGATGCTGTGAAATTGAACGGCCGGTCGGGAGGAGAAAGCATTGCTTGTACGGGTGCTTCGAATCAAGCATAGTCCAGTCGCATAAGATGTCCATCAACTGGGAGATAAGACCGGCAAGGGATGAATCGCCAGGTTACTGTAAGTGCTTACCCTTGCACTTTTGAGGAGGATGCCATGATTAGTGTCCGTTTTTTTTTAGCATGTATTGATAAAAAAGTTGTTATGTCTATTGTAGTGGTCCCTAGTATGCCATAGTTAGAAAATTATAGTATTATGGGTGCAGGTGACAACATTAGTTGGTCATGCTAATTAAAAAAGATGATAATTTAGGCAGGGTTGGATTTTTTTAGGAGCTTGTGCAGTATGTACAAAGTTATCATGTTAAGAAAAAAAAATTGCAATCTTAGGCCATTTTGTGATTTTTTTTTTTAATGGAGATTGTGTTGTATGTGTTTAGGTAACTGAGTTTTAGTTATTTGCTAATCATGTGAAAGTATTAAGAGCAACATACTTAAATTGCCTTGTTCTATGTATATATTTTTTAATGTAGGGGCAACATTAGCATTTAAGAAGAAATAAATGCATAGTCATTCAAGTTTGTGATTTTCTTATGGAACTTGTCCAGTATGTGTTTTAGGGACATTAGATAATTGAGTTTTAGTTATACTAAACAAAGGTTATGTACAAAGTGATAATGTTAAGAAAAAAATGCAAACTTAGGATGTTTTGTAATAATTGAGTTTTAGTTATGCTAAACAAAGGTTATGTTACTTATGTAAGACTCTTGTCTTGTTGTAATAGTAAGGTTCTCTGATTTTTAATAGATGGGGAAGTAACAATTTGATCTTGATTAGCTTGTTCTGTTGCTCAACATACTATGCTTGTGTGTTAATTAGGTGGTTCTTTTCTCTGAATTTGATGGTTCAAAGAACTACTTTATATTTGCAAGATAGTAAATTATAGGCTGCATAAATTTCCTAATTTTCCAATTTACATTTTATCATGTTGTGATCTAAATTCTTGACAATAACTTGATTCATAGTTTTATTTCTTTGGCCCTAGTTGACTTGTAAGTTCTCTTGTTAGTTGTTTTCTTTTTGTCCTTCCCTTGCCATGGGGTACTCTTCCAACTTTCTAAAGTCATGTGAGTTCTAGTTTGGAAAATATTGATAGATGTTCATTCTTCACCAAAAGATATTAGTCTCTCAATCAGGTTCTTATTTGGCTATTCTTTTATTTTTGCTAGTTCAAGGTAGATTTATTAGCCAAATGCTGCCCAATTAGTGAGGCTTTTTAAGTTGTGTTAGAGATAGAAACCTATCTTCATTTTGTTCATTAAAGATTCATTCTTCATGCTGTCTTACCATTTTCCCTTTTTCTTTAATTATTTAGTTTAATTTGTAGCATAGTAGTGTTTGGGTTTTGTCTCTATCATGATTAATATATAGAGTTCCTAAAATCTTTCACTTTTTCTTTCTTTATGTGTGTGTATTATTTTGGTTATTTGTTGAAGGTTTTAAATTTGCATAAAGTTTTTTTTTTACTGCACTGCACGTGTATATATGCATGTACATATTAAAATAATTATAGTTATTTGATGAAGGTTGTAAATTTGCATGGTTTTTTTTGTACTATTGGTAGAGTCAATAGAATTGGTTTTTAGGTGAATAGGACTAAGCTAAATTCCACTCTGAATTTATTTTCCATAAGAAAGCAGTGCACTTTATTAACATAAGATTTTTTTATATCACTTTAGTGATTGTGTGGTAATAGCTATGATTGTTTCTTATGTGCTATCTTTCTTTTTCTTGGCATTATAATCAAGTTTCTATAATATTTTTATATGCATAACACAACATTTGCATTAATGTTGCTACCAAAAAAAAAAAAAATGCAAACTTTTAGCCAGTGTGCTTGCAACTCATGGTGACTGACTTTAAATTGAGCATTGCTATTTGGGTTATGATATGTCTTTTCCTTGCATGAATTGTGTCTTGTTTTTTCTTTTTGTTCCTTGTGAATGTTTTCTTGTCACTCTAAAACCTTTTTAGAGCAACCCGAATTGATCACATGATGATGACAATGAAAGTTTGCATTTCATAAAAGGCAATGTAAATAGAGTTCCTTTTGCAAGGAGTTTATTGTTACTATATATTTCATAAATAGTCCTACAAATGTGACAAAACAATAATTAAAAATGTGATTTCCATTTTCAGTACCAACATCTGAATTGTTTTCAATAAGGATGCATTACATGATTGGTGATATAGAGGGGCTTGCTGGATATGTAGATTACTGTTCTGAAGATCAAATTTCAAGACTTGAATTGCTATCAATGGCTAAGGAGTTTAAATTAGATGTTGAACAATGTACAATATGGTGGTTAGATGTTGTTAATGGAAACAAGGGCTTAAAGGAGATACAAACTGACCAAGATACACTGTTAATGGTAAGATCAATAGGTTCTAGCAGGGAAGTATATGTTTTTGTTAAACCTAAGAGTGCTGCTGGATCCAATGAAGCAGAACAAGTAGAAGCAATTAAAAAAGAAGAAGAAGAACTAGACTTGGAAGATGCATTAATTGGGTGTAGGGGAAAAGGGAAAAAGGATGGAGATGACAGTGATTTAAATGATTCTGATTAGGTAGAATACCCCAAACAGTCCCCCTACTTAAGTCACTCTGCCCTTTTAGTCCTTCTACTATGATTTAATACTTTTTCATCCCTCTACTTATTTGATTAGGTCAATCAAGTATATCTAAATAACGGGGTTAGTTTTGCCGTTTAACTTCGTTGATGTGGCATTGTTTTGAATAAAATATTATTAAACAAATTAAAAAACATTAAAAAATATTAAAAAGATGGATTAGTTTACCCGGATCCGATAAACTAATCCCCCATCTTCTCTCCCCATCCCCCAAGTTTACCCATAATCCATCCTTAATTAACCTAACTCCTTCTCCATCTCCGGTGAACATCATCTACTCTTCCTGGAAGGTCACTTCCACGATTTTCTAACAACCCCTTTCACTGCCCAATTCCAAAAATCAAAGCAAACCATTTAACAACCATGAAGATCAATTCCCCACTTTCTTCACTTCCAAGGATTTCAAACTCTCCGAAAAATCCAAGAAAAAACCCAATTCCTCTTCCTCCGACAATTCCGTCTCCTCCATCATCACCCGATCTCCCAAAACCATGCTCCCACCCTCCCCATCCTCCGACATTGTCGAGGCCAACAAGATCATTGCACGTGATCTCGAGACGGTGATCCGCCACCTCGGCCACTCCCCCATCTCCGACGAAGACCTCTCGCTAATCCTCGCTGTGATCTTGACCGATGATGGCTGCAGCCTGCTCGAATCCATCACGCCGAAACCTTCCGATCCTGGCGATCCCCACGACGTGTTCGCCATTTTTGACACCGACGATGATGGCTGGATCTCCGCCAAGGAGCTTCTCGGCGTCTTCGTCGCACTTAGTGATGATGGCTGTACGATCGAGTGATGCCGTCGGATGATCAACACTATCAACAGTGATGGTGATGGGTTTGTTTGTTTTCAGGATCGTGTCGGTGTCGAGTGAGGGTGAGGAGAAGATGTTCATTAGAGATGGAGGGGGAGTTAAGTTAATTAAGGATGGATTAAGAGTAGGGTTAGGGGATAGAAAAAGATTCGGATCCGATAAACTAATCCATCTTTTTAATGTTTTTTTAAAAATTTTTTTATTTGTTTAATGATATTTTATTCAAAACAATGCCACATCAGCCAAGTTAAACGGCAAAACTAACCCCCATTACCTAGATATATTTAATTGACCCAATCAAAAAAGTAGAGGGACAAAAAAGTATTAAATTATAGTAGGAGGATCAAAAGGGCAGAGTGACTTAAGTAGAGGGACTGATTGGGGTATTCTACCTTCTGATTATAATTTCAGTGAAGAGTCAGAGGGGGAAACTTTGGATAACTGTGAATTACATAGGGTTGTGGCTGTGTTAGATCAAGAACCTCCAAATGTGATGTCTGAAAATCAGTTTGACTCAGAATATGCATGTTTTGATGAGTTGAATTCATTCTCATCAACAGATGAAGATGATTTGGAGTCTAAAAGGCCTAGATATGCAGAATTTAATGAGGAATGTGACATGAAGAATCCTGTGTTCAAGATTGGGATAAAATTTAGGAGTTTCAAACAATTCAAAGATGCAGTTAAGAATTATGGGATTAAGAATAGGTATGTCATGAAATTTAAACCAAATTCCAAGAAAAGATGTAAAGCAATTTGCAAGAGAGGGTGCCCTTTTTATTTATGGGCCTCACCAATGGTGAAGGATGGGAGTACAGTGCAGATTAAATCAGGCAGACTGGAACATGAATGTTCAAAGGATCACATGAATAGGCATGTCAACGCAGATTGGATTGCAAGAAATTATCTAGGACAATTTAGAGCTGATCCTAGTTGGAAAATATCTAGTATCATTCAAGCTGTGAAGACTAATGAAGAAGTGGACATAAGTAGATTGAAGGCATATAGGGCAAAGGGCATTGCTCTGAGGTAATTACAACCCTAATTTGACTATATATCATGTGAATGTATTGGCTTAAATATAAATTTTCTTCCTGATGTGTTTCCTGTTATTTTTTCCCTCCATGGTAAATAGGCTTATAAATGGGAATGAATCAGAACAAATGGCAAAGTTGTATGATTACAGATTGGAATTGATCAGGACTCTTCCTGGGTCTACTATTAAATTCAGATGTGAACAAGGTATTTTCCAATGCATGTATGTCTGCTTATCTCCCTTGAGAGAGGGTTTTTTGGCAGGGTGCAGGCAGATTCTTTTGGTAGATGGATGCTTTTTGAAGGGCTTATATGGAGGACAGCTACTTGCAGCAGTGGGGATAGATACAAATGATTGCATCTATCCTGTTGCTTGGGCCAGAGTGCCCAGTTAGCTGTATTATGATTAATATGATCATTATATTTTTTTCTATCGCATATTACTGAATTGCTGAATTGCTATCCAATGATCATTACAATTTCTAATGCTGAATTTTTGTAGACTTCCAAATTGCTGAATTTTTTATTGGAGATGTATGATTACATTGTTATTATTGTCTGAAGCTTAATGCCGTGTTGCATTTTTTTAATTGATCACTGACTTAAACATATTTCCATCTATTTCTTTTTTTTTTCCTGACTTGTGGTGGGTGTCATATGTGTGAATTATATATCAAACATAGGGTTTATTGCCTGCAGTGGAGGAATTATTTCCTAGTAGTGAACACAGATTCTGTGTTAGGCACATCCATAATAATTTTAAAAACACCTATAGAGGAAAAGCACTGAAAGATCAATTATGGAATTGTGCCAAAGCAACTTCTATCCCTGCCTATAAGCAAGATATGGAGATGTTGAAGGGGATGTCAGTAGGTGCACATGATTATATGAAAAAAAAAATAAACCCCCACCATTGGTGTAGGGCACATTTCCAAACAAGATATAAATGTGACATACTACTCAATAATCTGTGTGAATGCTTTAACAGCCAGATTCTCGAGGCTAGGGTTAAAGGAATTGTAACAATGACTGAGGTGATTAGAACCAAATTGATGGTTAGGGTTCAAAAAAAGGGATGAAATGAAGAGATGCACAACCAGCCATTGCCCTAAGATACTTAAAAAGTTAGAGAAATGCAAACAACTTAGTTGGTAGTACAACACAATTTGGTCTGGGGGTAGCCAATATCAAGTTCTAGGGCCTGATGGTCAGTTTGTTGTTGATAAGAATATGGGCAATTGCACATGTAGGAAGTGGTAGTTAACAGGGATACCATGTAGCCATGCTATTTCAGTTATCTACTACAACAAGGAGAATCCTGAAGATTTTATAGATGCTTGCTATAAGGTCAGTAAATTCTTAGAGATATATGAACACACATTAAACCCCACTCAAGACAAGAAATGCTGGCCAATAAGTGATGAAGGTCCAATGATCCCACTAGCTGAAGTGAACAAGAGAAGAGGTAGGAAAACACTGCTGAGGAGAAGAGAAATAGGTGAGGAGAATAAGGGCTTCAAAAATGGAAAAGTGACCAAGAAAGGGGTTGGCATGAAATGCAGTGTGTGTGGTGTTACAGAACACAACAAAAGACATCATAAGGGGAGCCATGTAAATGGGCACTGCCTTCAGTTTTAAATTATGTTTTTATTTTAATATGCATCATGACACAACTTTTTTTCTGTTGTTATTTTATTTTATTTTTTTTGTATGATAGGGGGATAATAATTAGGCAAATGTTGAGGCAAGAGATAAGAATCCAATGGATGAAATTGATTCTGAAGTCTTGCATGAACATTTTGCTATGGTAAGTAGAATTTTAAATTTAAAAACTTCCAAAAAAAACATCCACATCAGTAGATTTATCTGAGTTTGTTGTCCTCTAATTCATTTGATTTAATAGGTGGATAAGTTAAGTGGGACCAACCAGGAAGTTAGAAACATATTGCATACTCAAGCTCATCAACAACCATTATCACAGGTTAGGTCCACTTTACATTTAAAATTTTTCCATTTTAGCTCAGCATATTGCCTTCAGTAAAAAATACTGTTGAATTAAATTGTCATTTAAATTGCCTTCACTCCTCAATTTAAATTGTACTCTACCTCAACATATTTTCTTTTAATTCATTTGTTTTAGCAGGTGGTTATCTTAAGTGGAGGCAACCAAGAAGAGAGAAACATACTGCAAAGACAAGCTCAACAAGAACCACTCTCACAGGTTAGAGTCACTTTAACTTATATAAATGGTGATGTATGTCAGTATCACTTAAGATTTTATAAAATGCACTCTCATAGTTATATAATTTTATTCAGGTTATCAATACAACTATTGAAACCCCTCCCCAGACTACTAGGAGGGAAAAATTGATTTTAAGAGGGGGCAAAAGCAAAGAGGTTAATGCTCACCAATCTGCACAACCTGTTAGTTATATCAACAAACCTAAAGAAGGAGATGTTGGCAAGAAGAGAAGGGTATGGCTCCCTCCAGGAAATTCCACAGGCAGAGGAAATCTACATGGAAGGAACTGAAAAGGAATGTTGTTTGTGATAATCTTTTGTGGTCATCATTATATTGCAATTGTTATGTTTTTTTTGTGAACACCAGTTGAGCAGTGGATGAAAAATGCAATTGCAAATGTTTTGTTTGTGAACCAACTAATGTAATACTTCTTAGCTGAGCTTTGAATGAAAATGCAATTACAAATGGTTTGTTTGTGAAGACCAACAAATTTAAAAAAATTTCCAATTTGGTTCAGATCCTAGACTGTATGTGTGTTGATATATATAATTATGGGATGTAAGGAAACTTTTTTTTTTTTCCTTAAATCCTTTTTGTATGATGAGTAGAAATTATGGTGATATATGTGATGAAGTGTACAAATCCATTTTTGAACCTTTGTTATAAATTATGTCTTCCATTTCATTCTGCAGAAATTCTTTCTTCCATTTCATTCCCAGAAATCCATTTATGAGTGTACAAATCCTTGGTAGACTATTGATTTTTTCATTTTTAATTTTTGTTTGGATCATTGTTTACACATTATTAGTTCATTAATATTAATGTTTGTGTTAGTTTAAACTGCTAATTGAGTGTTTAATTGTAATGATTAAGGGTGAGATTAACATCCTAATAGTTGATTAATTATCAGGATTACTTTCTATAGGTCCAAACTTTCTTGTGAGATTAGTAATCAACAATGTCTAAAATTTGCTAATGATTAAATTAATCATTAGTGTGTCATTAATTCTATTCATTTTTAAATTGCTAATATGGTCAGATAGGGGAAAGCATTTTTGCTTTGCAAATTGACAACCAGAAAGGGAAAAGAATAGAAATAATTCTATTAATAACTCAAATAAAACTTCTGTTACAATCAACCCAAAATGAACAAATGAAAAATAAAAATAAAGCCTCCACTCATAACTCCAATAATTTAATAAATTTTGTTTTCTTCTTTTGTGGCTGGATTAGACAATCAAGATGGTCTTCTTGCATGATCTCTTCAAGCTCTGAGAGGACTGACTGAAAATAAACATTGTTACACCTTTTTCAGAAGGCCTCTTTATCCCATGCTCTCCATTAGCCCTTGATTTCGAACCCTGGATGAAGAAAAGAGGAAAGTTGATGCTTGATTCGAAGCACCTATACAAGCAATGCTCTCCTCCTGACCGGCCGTTCAATTTCACAGCATCTTGATGAAACGGCAAGGATGAAAGATGTTGTTGTACTACTTTCTCCAAAGAACAAACCCTGGATGAAGAAAAAGGGAAAGTTGATGCTGACGTGGCCAGTTTCCGGTTGAGTCGGCATCCCTTGCTGATATGGCAAAGCCAACTATACAAGATGAGTTGGCAATGGGGTGCTGACATCGTTTATCCGGCAGCCACGTAGGATGTTGGGGGCTGAGAATCATCGGGTGACTCCCCGGTGATAAAGAAAACATACAAGGGTGACCGTTATGATACATTTTAAAGATGGGTGACTGATTTGATAATTATTCAAAGTTAAGTGACTCAGAAAAAAATTCACACTAAATAGAGTAACCAATTGTGAAGATTACAAAACATCCTACTCAAATAAATAAGTAGAACTTCATCTGCCTTCAAATGCACTTAGCAATCATACAAATGGTACAAACAGGGTAATATTTCTCAAAATTGATTGCATAACTCAACAACTTTCTATAATCCAGATCCTTCATATTTGATGAGCTAGAACACAAACAGACAGTAAAAATAAAAAATAAACTGACATCAAAAAAGAAAAATAGCGATGATTTCGATCCCCATTTTGACTAAGCCTTCTTTCTTAACTTAGAAACTCGACGTTCGACCTCCCTCTCTGCTGTCTGAACATAGAACTCGGCCGCAAGCATGTCTTTTACACTGATATTTGATGCAAAACTCAATTCAACAGTGTCAATGATTGCTTCAAGGGAGAGTGTGAAACCCAAAGCCGACAATAACCGAATTGCATTTGCGATACGGCATATACTGCGTCTTGTTTCCACTGAGGTGAATGTTCCCTCTTCATCTTGATCACCCTTTAGTTTTAGATTCGACTTGCCATCTTTCTCCATATGGTTATCTTGGTCTTCTAGCATGACATTTTCCCCAGTCTCGAGGTGTTCACCCACCCAGATATATCCATTACATCCAACAATCAAGTCAACCCCGTCATCTTCGAGATGGTGGAAATGTTGTTTGCGCCGTTTAACCAGATATGGAGGCACTGTAAGCAACTGACCTCTCTCGAGCTAAGACAAAAGAACAACTGATTTATTAGATACTACCTCTAAAATTTGCCACATATTAGAGAACATTTGAGCATACTGTGGTAAGTGAAGACTGAAATAAATAAGTCTTGTATACATAAAAATAAACCCAGAGGCACCATATCCCACTGCACACTATTATAAAAAACTGCTTTTCATTTGCACATTTTATATGTTAAAAATGTGGGAATTAATCACTTGAGCATGAAAAAAGAAAAATGCAACATTGAAACATATTTCGGTAAGTTATTGTTCCATCTTATTAAGAATATAAATGTTTAATTACAACAAATTAAGACAGTTCCAATACAGAATAATCTAATGTGTGTGTAAGCACACACGCAGGCACAACCGGGTTGTGCATACACAAGCACTCAATAAATAGTTTGAACTTCATTTTCCTTGGTCAAATCATATTCTAAAGGAGATCATTTGTACTTAAATAAAAGGCAAGGTGCTGGCCAAACAATAACAATGTAAACAAGTCACCTTTCCATATTTCTGGCTTCTTGCTTGAAGTTGTAAACTTCCATCATGTTGAAATCCACGAACTTCAGCCTAGAAATATATTGCAAACAAATCTTATCAGCATGCTCATTACCAAAATTATCATAATTAATGAAAATTGGTCTAAAAGGAAACACATCCCAATTCCTGATACAAGCTGATACGTGATTTTAACATGTCCAAAATAATATTGACCATAGCATTGATGAGTGATAATTACACCCAGATATTGGACCTACTAATGCACAACCTTCACTGTTAAACTAAAGAATTTTGGACTAATGCATTAGAGCAAATATAAAGAACCATTGGCAACCAAACATAAAGCAAGCATATTAACCATCAGGAAACAAAATTATCCAGCAAATTATCACTTTAATGACTTTTCTTTTTGTGGGGAACAATGCAGACAAGCCACCCCACACACACACACCCCAAATCCGCAAGGCTGATGCTAAACAGTAATTACTATCAGGGTAAACTTTCAAGAATCAGCTCAGCTAGTAATTCATAATTTGGTACTGTTATAAGCATAACAGAGAAAATGGTTTGTCATGAAAATGTAAACTTCATGAATAAAACTGAAAGAAAAATCCAAATTTTTTGCCATAATACAGTTTGAGAAAGAATTTGCACTACCCAAAATGAATTACCAAACAAATTGACTTACACAAATAACATCATCTTCTTCAAAGATGCTTCGCATATTCAGTTCATCAACTGCAGTTCTCCGTCTCTACCAGTTATAGAAGTCATACAAAAATAAAAAATACATAAAATAAAATAAAATAAAATAAAAAAACATGTATAAGCCAGAAAGCCACAACATTAAGCGTATCCCAAACATGCAGAAAGTAGAAATAGCTTGACTTGGCAAACAAGATTATAGAACAATTAAAGAAAATAAATGGATCAACAGAAGATTATGGTTACATTAACTTTGAAGTAATGGAATGGAAATGAAACTTGTCTCTATATTTCTTCTGATACAAATCAATTTGACAATCCCTTGCCTGTGAAAAGCAGGGTGATACTTCCTAAACGGCAAATTAACTCATCTATGAACTCTGAGGATATCATGAACCAAATGCTTTACAAGAACATATAAAACAAAACGCAATAGCATTCCAACAACCAGTACGTGCTTCCTCCCACAAAGTATTATGACAAGCAGAATATGTATAGAAAACACATATAGGGAACAATCATCCTGTCAAGTATATCACCAATCAGTACCACCAAATTGCTTTCTGACTTCCCGATTAAACATGAGGTGAATGTGAACATAGAATGATATAGGTGAAATAACATTTCTTACATTACCAGGCTACCAGTTGATTAATATGAAAAATACAATATAGTTTAAAAGTTTTGAGCTGTAGAAATACATTCACCATAGTCACTAAAGTTTATTCATAAGAATACATCTTAATATATATCCACGGTGGAAATGAGCAAAACCATTTAAAGCTTCTGCATTGGGAGCAACTTACTGCTTTGAAGTGGAACTGATGGATCACATATTGAATATTTGAATTGATTAATGCTTCACCAAAAGGCCATCCATCTCACAGCAGAAAGAAAAGATTGACACTATTGATAAATGTCTTCATGAGGTTGATGCTAAATTCTTTGGGCAAGCAGCAGACAAGTGCATTAGGGTCTATATTGAATGCAACATATTGTTTTTCTACAAATATCTGATTAGGAGCAGTGCAAAAATTTTTATTTCTCCCATTCCCATCTCTAAAAATCTTGCAGGATGGAGACAATGTCCCCTTAATGGAACTTAATTTCTTTTCAAAAAGATACAAAGATTAGGTTTTTTTTAATGCCTTCATTCTCAATGAGAAAGCCTGTGCACTTACTATACAAAGTTATGTGGGTGTCAACACAGTTTCATAGATATGACCAAAAGAGGAAAAAAAAAAACTTGCACAATATAAGCATCTTCAATTAAAAATAAGTTGATTCGCAAGGGAAAATATATCACTGACTTTAGGAACAAACTAGCCAATAATGAACCACAATTAAATGAACCATGGTAGATAGGCATTTCATGTAAGCCATAAAGATATGGCACATTTAAAATGAAAGCAGAAGAAAACTTGTGTTGAATATCTAATGGTTAGACAACAAACTAGATTTTCTTAAAACATAACTCCAAAAGAAATGAAAATTAGTAAAGCTATACAATGCACACAGTGCTGAAGTTCTCACACTTATTTCTTGGATCATATAACAACATGTACTAAAAAATGAAAATAACTAAAATACAAGTCACCCATGTAATTATAAAGCATTGAAGCAAAGATTAGATGATTTACTAGGTGAAATACAAACATTGGATCAGCTAACATTGATCAAATCAAGAATGCTATTTGGAAAGCTATAGGGTTCAATGGTTCTCCAAGAGATAAGGTGAACTAAAGATTAAAAGTTGCTTCACGATTTTAAGAATAGATATAACATATTTCACAATCATTCTCAGCTTCAAACTTCTATATGTAAAAAAAAGGCTAACCAAAGGTATGCCAACAAGCTTTGAGATTGATATAATAAAAGCGATGATGATGATGATGATGATGATGATGATGATGATGATATATTGTGACAATCTCAAGTCAACCACATATTGTTTAGTGATGCATTTACTCTATTATATTCCAAAATAACAATTAAACATAAAAAAAATAGTCAGTAAGCTAAAAATAGGATAAGCACAAACCTGAATACCATCAGGTAAGTTCATAGATGAAAGCATCAATACTGCATCCTGACTGAAATTTATCTCCAATCTCCAACGCTTTGGAGCAACCTATACAATTAAGTATAACAGCAATCAAATTAGATGATGCAAGATAAGCCCTAGAAAAAATGTCCCCATAAAGAATCACCTTTTATCCATATTATCAACCATTGTCTACTTTTAAAACATTTATGGAACCATATCTTATCACCAACTATGCCCATTCTTACAGAAATTTATGTCAAAGGAAAGGCATAAATAAGACCTCAATAACGCGCCCAACGATAATATCTCCAATTTCCGGCTTGTACCTGCAAATGTAATAAATTCCATCTCATCATTTTCTCACACAAATTGAGACATAAAAGTTTCCAAAGATCCTCTTTTTAATATGCATGTAATTTACTCAAGAAATGCAAAAACAAGCTTCCCTTTCTAATAATCATAGCTATTTAGGATAATTAACCATTTTATTCAACAAATATCTACAGAAAAAAGGCCATGATTACTTATCTAGAGGCTCAAAACAAAACTCAACTCCAAAAAATGCCCTTTTTTTCTTATTGGAACCAAGCCCTCAATTCTGAAATTCCAATAGCATCCAGCAACATCAAGATACATAACAACAAGTGTTCACATAAAATATATTAAAAAGAAGCATCAATAAAAACCCAAGCATATTCATAGAACACAAAATGAAGACTGAAATGTGAACCGAAAGCAAAAGACTCCAAAGAGTACCTGGCTCTGAAAGGACGGACATAGACAAGTTTGTTCACTCGCTCAACAACACCGCAGACAGTAGCCACAAGCTGCCCGTCAGACTCCGCCGTTCCATGACCCCTAACCACACGGACAAAACAAGAAAGCATCAGCAACCAAGGGACCCAACGAAGGAGAAGACAAAAGCGATCTAAATAGAGATTTCAGAACTTGAGAACGCTGTCCTCGAGGTTGACAGGTATGGAGTCAGCGACGACGACGGTGGCGGCGGGGCCGGAGCCAGGAGAGAGGTCCTTGAGCTGCTGGAGAGCCGATTGGAAGCGCACACGCTGGGTTTGGCTGAACGAGACCTGGAGATCTCTCATGGCCTCTCCTTCCTCGATCTCGCGCTCGACGACGCAAGCCCAGCCGGAGTCGGAGATGTGCGTCAGCGCGCGCAGTGCTAGGGTTTTAACAATAGATTTTTATTTTTTACTTCCACCCCCTGAAAAACACTGAAATTAATAGATTTTTTTAAACATAACCCTTTTTTTTTTTTTATATATATATATAATTATTAAAATAAATCCATATAAAATTTATTAACCAACATACATGAGTTTAAAAACAATAATAATTGATTTTTTATTAAATATTAAGATATTAATTTTTTTTTATTAATATTTTTTTTTCAAAAATCATAAAAATAAAATTTTTTATTTTAAACTTTTTTAAAGTTATTATTTTTTTTAACCGCAGTTATTTTAGAAAAATATGTTATTATTATTATTATTATTATTATTTCATCTTCTTGGTATTTAAGTTATTTTTAAAAATTGTTATTATTATTAACATAATTATTTTTTAAACGATCACAAAAGTGAACATTTTTAAATATTTTTAAGTTATTATTTTTTAATTTTTTTAAATGGTAATTATTTAAAATATTATTATTATTATTATTATTATTATTATTATTATTATTATTTTGGTTGAACAACTTGTAACAATAATTGCATATTTACATCCAACTACAAATTAATAGAAAATATATCCATCAAAATTAAAAATAAAACATGTAAAAAAAATTTATAGTTTTAAAATCTACAATAAACAAATGAGTAATGCTATATGAGGCGAAGGAAACACACGAACCAGCCACACGACTGATGTGGCTGGTTACGTGGATTTTCTTTTTTTTTTATTTTTTATTTTTATAAATAAAAAAGGAAAAAGGGGAGTGGCTAATCGTGTCTCTCTCTCTCTCTCACGTGAGTCCCTCTCCCACTCCCGGTGGCCGCTCCCGTTGCTTCCCTCTCCGGTCGCCCGCTCCCGCCGCTTCCCGCTCCGGCTGCCTCGCCCGCTTCCTCTTCCACTCCCTGGCCGCCACTCCGATTACTTTGCGTCTGCGGTCGCAGCTCCCGCCGCTTCCCTCTCCCAATCCCGGTGGCCGCTCCCGCCACTCCCGCCGCTTCCCTTTCCGGCTCTCAGTCGCCGCTTCCCTCTCCCACTCCCGGTGGCCACTCCCGTCGCTTCCCTTTCCGGCTCCTAGTCGCCGCTTCCCTCTCCGGCTCCCAGTCGCCGCTCCCACCGCTTCCCTCTCCCACTCCCGGTGGCCGCTCCCGCCACTCCCACCGCTTCCCTCTCCGGCTCCCAGTCGTTGCTTCCCTCTCCGGCTCCCAGTCGCCGCTTCCCTCTCCCACTCCCGGCCGCTTCACTCCCCCGCTCCCGGCCGCTACATCAAAGGTATAATTTTTTATTAGTATTATGATGATTGAGATTGTATTTTAAAAAAAATTCTGATTAGTATTGTGCATGAAACACAATTAGGTACAAGTATTTTGGTTTATAAAGAGATCATGATGATTAAGATTGTATTATAAAATATTTCTGATTAGTATTGTGTAGGAAACACAATTAGTTACAAGTATTTTGGTTTATAAAGACATCATGTTGGGTGATTAAGTTTGTACTTAATATTTTGATTTATAAAGAGATCATGGTGGTGATTAAATTGCTAATTTTGATCAAAAGCTAAAAAAATGTGAGTGTTTATTGTTTGCGTAATTTGTAAATTTATTGTTTGTCTAATTTTTGTTTAGAAGTCAACTTAAAGCAAGAATGAGGAAGAATTTGACATTAAATGCTCTTGTCAGTTGTTTGAGTTCAGGGGCATTATTTGTAGGCACATTTGCAAGATGTACATATTTAAGGTGATTTTGCAAGCCAATGCAATGCAATGATCTCTAATTAAGGTGATTTGCAAGATGTACATATTTATTTTTGTATTTGATAGTTAGTGATTAAGATTTTTGGTGCAAATTTTGTATTTACAAGCCATTGAAGTTGTGATGTATTATCCATTTTAATTTTTCAGGGAATCGTATTGTGGTGCAAATTTGTGGTCATGCTCATGGAGTAAAAACCCAAATTTTGTTGAAGATGAACCAAGGAACGTATTTGTGTTCGTATTTGTTGTTACTTATATATGTTGTTGAAGATGAACCAAGAAATTTTGCATGTTGTTGAAGATGAACCAGGGCTTATGTTAGTTGAAGAAATTTGTGTGTTGCTTATGTTTGATATTAAGATGAATCAGGGCTCATGTTTGTATGTTGCTTATGTTAATTGAAGCAATTTGTGTGTTGCTTATGTTTGATATCAAGATGAACCAGGGCTTATGTTTGTTATAAATTTTTTGTGTTGCTTATGTTTGAAATTGGTATGAACCAGGGCTTATGTTTGTAATAATATTTTTGTGGTGCTTATGTTTGAAATTAAGATGAACCAGGGCTTATGTTTGTTATAAATTTTTTGTGTGTTGCTTATGTTTGTTATCTTGAATGTAAAACAGAATACGAAAATTTGTGAATACGAGAATCATGTAACCCAGAAAATCTGCCTTCCTCCAGTCCCTTGCTCAACCTTTAACAAGCCAAAAGAATAATATTACAAATTTCTCTGAATGAAATCTTGAATGCAGAACAGAATACGAAAATTTGTGAATATGAAAATCATGTAACCCAGAAAATCTGCCTTCCTTCAATCCCTTGCTCAACCTTTAACAAGCCAAAAGAATAATATGACAAATTTCTCTGAATGAAATCATACAGGGTCAAATTTTACATATCCAGTTCTTGGCCTCAGAAAAGAATCTCTGTGGTCTACTTTAAACTATGTCCTAACTGCCTCCTTACTGACTTAGATGCCATTTGCGATGGATCAGCTAGAGGGACTACTTTGCTTGGAAGAATCAAGTGCACATATTTTCCTTCGGTATGAACCTGCGCAAGGGAGAATAGATTCATAAACCCATAGGACAGTATCACAAACTAGATAATCTTCCAAAATTCCAAATACATAGATAAAGACCTAAACATGGCAAGATTATCAACCCATTGCCCTTAATATCAATAGCATGCTGTTATGTTTGAAGTACCAAACAAAGATGGCTCTGTAAAAACATATAGTCCAAAATTATAAACCAAATATGCTTGCCATTCTTTGAAAAACCCAAATTACAAACAAAAGCCAAAATCAACAAAATTAAGTCAAAACCTGTCCGAAGGGGGAAAAGTATTAAAGAGGATAGGAACCATGGCACAAAAACTAATTTCTAGCATAAAAAAGGAGAAGAGATGTAAATAAACACAAGGACATAGGAAGAGAAGTAAGAATACCTTAACCAAAACCTTTGATTTTCCCATAACTTTAACTACTTCACCAACATATGACCCAGGCTCTTGAAGTAGCTGTAATTCCTCTCGCAGCATTCTCACTGTAGTTTCATCATTGACCACCAAAAAGTATGAGCATCCAATCTGCTACATGACAGTAATTCTATCTACAGATGAGTCATAACAAAGCAATCAAAATTCTATATTCAAAATCCTATATTCAAGTAATAATACAGTTTCAAGCAACTTAACATCATTCCAACCTCCAATATTTAACACAATATCTCACATGCTACAGAATCCACCACCCAATAAGCAAAACAAAACCCAATATCTCTCACAAAAATGACAAAAAAGTTAACTTCTAGTTCTGAGAAGAATTCAAACTCCATTGAAAGTTTCATTATAATTAAAAAAAAAATCTTTCAATCACAGAATGCTTAATTCTATACATAAATAAGAAAATATCACAAAGCCAAGGTCCGAAAACCATATTCCATAAAAAAAACACACATTTCATCAAATTCCAAGCATGAAGGAAAAAGAAATACTATGAGAATACAAAAAGAAAAGAAGGACCTGATGTTTTCTAAACACTATTATTTAAAACCAAGCATGAAGGACTCTATTAATTCTTGATTCATCAGATTTACATTTTCCACTAAAAGAAAGTATTCACCATTAAGATATGTGGTACAGAAAAACAATATGGAAGTAAAAATAAAAAATTAGAACTAAAAACCAAATAAGTAATTAACACAAAAACTACAAGAAGCATGCTTTCAGTGAAATGTATTCAAAAGGATGAATAATCAGAACTAAAAACCAACATACAAGAAGCATGCTTTTAGTGAAACAGATTCACAATCCTCAGATCTGTTTACCTGTAGTGCTTCCCTTGCGAATAAACTTGTCAAAGGCTCAGATCTTGCCCCTAGGCTATTGTATAATTCACAATTCAGAAAAAATTCATTGAACGAATTCATGCTTCATCAAAGGCTCAGATTTTGCCCCCCTATTCTTTCGCATGGCTAAACATGAATCAAGGGCTGCAACTAAAGTTGCCTCGCCACCCAATCTATATACTCTTTTATAGGGCAAATCATCATGGCCACAAGAACAAGTAAGAGTAATGCTATATAGAGCGAAGCAACCACACGAACCAGCTAAATGATAGAAAGTAATACATCAAGACAAAATCAAAAAAGAGGCTCATATTCATTTTCTCCCACCCTACCCCCTCCCTATAGAACAATGGGAGTAGCGGTTGCCTGCTAGGCCATCCAAGCTACTACGCCATCGTTGTAGAGAAATGAGGGGATGAGAGAAATAGCTAGGGAATCATCATTGCCTCTGTACTTGATTTCAAGCCGAGCTGAGACACTCGGACAAGGGCACCAAAGAGGGGAGCCACGGCACGAGAACAGAGACGGGAGCGGCGGCCAGGCTTTCATCCCCAAATTTCAGAGAACTTAGGGCACGAGTGAGATAAGGACAGGGATCTACCGCACGAGAAAGGAGAGGAGGGGGAGCGGCGCCCTAGCTTCTCGTGCACCACCGATCCTCCCACCACTCCCCTCTCTTGTGCACCACCGATGCCCTAACTTCTCTTCCAAGCCAAACGAGAGAGATACGGGGGCCAGAAAGTGGGGGAGGGAAGCGGCGACCGGGAGCGGCAACCGGGAGCGGCGACCGGGAGCGGCGACCGGAGAGGTAAGCAACAGGAGCGGCGCCCGGGAGGGGTGGGAGGGGAGTGGTGGGAGTGTGGTAGATCCCGGGAGCGACTGGGAGAGAATCCGGAGAGGGACTCACGTGAGAGAGAGGGAGAGAGACCCGGAGCGATTGGGAGACAATCCCGAGAGGGACTCACGTGAGAGAGAGGGAGAGAGACCCGGTCGCCCTCTTTTTAATTTTTTATAAAAAAAGAAAAAGAAAATCGACGTAACCGACCCACATCGATCGTGTGGTCGGGTTCGTGTGTTTCCTTCGCCTCATATAGCATTACTCTAAACAAATATATTCTCTATACAATATTAAAAAATAAATAAATAAATAATAGTAATAATAATAAACACATCAAAATGTATTTTAAAAAATAAAAACAAAATAGTTTTAAATAATTTAAACGGGGAAGTACCCAAAAATTCCTCCATAGTTTGTATAATCCCAATAAATCCGTACGACTATTGGGTTTCTTTATAGGTCCCTCTTTTTTGTTTTATTTATTTTTTAGTCCATTTGCACTTAACGGAGGCTATGGAGATGTTACATGTGATAGAAAATTACAAGCCCTTAATCTCAGACACATGAAACCGCCGCTTCTCCCATCTTGTCAACCTGTTAAAATGATTAAAATAACATGTAATTTATTGTTATTATGAATTATTATTATTATTATTATTATTATTATCTTCAAAATTTTTAACAAGATAATAAATTTAAAATTTATTTTTTTATAAATTTATAGTATTTTAATTTTCTTTAAAGATTAAGATAGTTTTAAATAATATTTAATTATTATTTAATTATTATTTAATTATTATTTTATAAGTAATTAATGGAATGGTTTTTAAGTTGGTTAATAAAAATTATTTTATTTTGTAAGAATATCAATCACTATTAATGATTTATCCAAATTTCTTTCCTTTTTTTCTTTGTAATTTTTTTAATGAAATTATGATTTATTCAACTTCATAAAAAAATCTTCATTGCATATCTAGCAATTATTCATAAAAAAAAATTTAGCTTTTCTACAAATTTGAAGAATTATTGAATTTATAATTTAGTTTTTATTTTTTTATAAATTTGAAAAATTGGACTATGCAAATATATATATATATATATATATAACGAGAGTTCAAAGGCCTTCTTCTTCGCTGCTAAATTAGACTTTGATCGATATTGTATGTGCTTGATGGACAGTCTAACCTCACATCATAGCTTTCATTGCTCTTTCCCTTTCTCTTCCGTAGGAGAGCTTTATTTTATCCCGTCGTCTGCTTTTTGGGAGTCATTATTCGACCCCGTCTATGGATAGAAAAGCACTAGTTCAGGGTAAGTGGCTTAGAAAGTCTGTCTTTCTTCTCTTGGACCTGGACCTTGGCTTATATCTTTGGCTTATAAAGGCTTTACGAGCCCCCTATAAAGCGAGTTTCACTAGCACTTGAGCTGGTAGCCGCAGCTTTATATATATATATATATATATATATATATGTTTACTAACTATATAAATTAGGTTTTCCTTAATTTTAATGGTGTGTTATACATAATGGAGGAGACAGTTGTAGACTTAAACGCCGAATCTGAGATAAATCAGTATCCATATTATTACTTGTCATTTTTTTTGTTGTTTGTAAGTGACTAATATTGTT
This sequence comes from Dioscorea cayenensis subsp. rotundata, assembly GCF_009730915.1. Classification (NCBI taxonomy): domain Eukaryota; kingdom Viridiplantae; phylum Streptophyta; class Magnoliopsida; order Dioscoreales; family Dioscoreaceae; genus Dioscorea; species Dioscorea cayenensis. The sequence continues at coordinate 2,626,955 of NC_052488.1, read as the reverse complement.
GTTTATAATTACAAAACTGGTCGTAAATCCAAAATGTACTTAGCATATGATGCACATCAAATGAAATGCGTAACAAGCAAAATACAGACAATACATAGGAAACATAAATAATACACATCAAAAGAAGGTAATGCACAGTAAACAGGCTCAATACACAGTAAACAGAAATAACACACACCAAACGAAAATAATACACAAAAAACAAAACTACTACACGCTCAACAGAAATAATACACAAGAAATGAAATTACTACACAAAAACGGAAACAATACATAAGAAAGGGAATTAATACACAGGTACCCAGTCAACTACACAACAATATCAAAACATACAAAGTTCGTGGCAAAAATAAAAACAAATAACATCTGCTCACATTATGGATAGCCTACTTAGTCCACTATGACTGCATTACATGATCTACGGTTATGATCTGGTTGATGGCATCGGCTACAATATAAATCGCGGATATTAAAGGATTGTGAATCTATTATTTTCTTTCTTGGACGCCCAGGGCGTTTCTTTGAAATTGGCAGCCGAATTCGGAGCTCACGCTTGTCGTCAGTGAAGTTTTTACATAGTAATGCACATTCGTGTCTGTTTGTATGATCGTAGCACATGCATGCTTGCTTGGTAAGCCATGTACTTCTCATCTTCTGCAAGAGCAACCCCGAAACTAGAGGTTGACTGTTATTGTGGTTGTCAATGATTTTGTATTTGTCTTTAGCGGATCAGCCCATCCTCAGAAAATGACTATCCTCAACAATTTGTTCAACATTCTTAAGTATCTCAGGACAGAGGTGTGTATCCCGCCTGTTTGATTGTTCGCGTTTGTTAGCAAGCATATTCATAAGTTTAAACTTGCGGATGAACACAATACACACCAAATTTATTACACAGTAATGCATATCATATACAAGAACAAAATATATTACACTAGAACTGAAAAAAAGTACACTCAAACACATATAAATACACAGAAATGAATGACACTACACAGAAAATATTTGTAAGTGTATATGGAGAATAACCTTATAGAGCATGCTGTAACCATTGGCATTTTGAAGCTGAGGACTCCATACTTGGTAATAAACAGAAATCACACAAAATACACATGAACGTTAATTAATACACAGTAACAACTAATAATACACATGAAACATCTTTAATACATAGGGAATGATTGTAATACACGGGAAAGATGTCTAATATACAGGAACATATAAACGAAAAGTAACCAGTAATTGTAGTCATTGTTGTTTTACGATGAGAACAAGAAGCCCGAGTTTCCATCCGCAAACCAACTCACTTCCTCGATGGTGATGTCCACGACAAATTTGTTAAAAGTATAGTATATATGACACATGCATTGAAAGCCCACTTCAGACTCAATTGAGCAAAGCGTTTTGCACGAGTTAGGCATCACGAACTTCACTCTCACTTGAGAAACATCCAGGGCCCAACAAGCGCATATCTCACCCATGACTGTCTCCTATGAGCTTAAGACTGTGAATTGAAGCACATGCCCTTCTCCTTTGTATCGCACAACAACATAGAAATTTTCATTATTGATGACATCTACATGAAATTTTAAATAGTTTGTAAGATTCCACAACTACGAAAGAATGAAGAAGAAGAAGAAGAAGAAGAAGAAGAAACCTACATGAAATTTCCAATAGTTTGTAAGATTCCACAACTATTAAAGAATGAAGAAAAAGAAACAAAAGAACAAACTTACATGTTGAAAAAGAAGATGAAAAAAAAGAAGTTGAAGTGTTATATTCTCCACCGGCAACCCAAACAAGATGAAAAAAAAAAAGTTCAAGTGTTGATATTCTCCACCGACAACCCAAATGAGAAGAAAAAGAAGTTGTTGAAGTGTTGATATTCTCCATCGGCAACCCAAACAAGATGAAAAAGAAGAAGTTCAAGAAGCATGAGAAGAAGAAAAGTGAAAAAGGCAAAAGTTCTGACAAAGAATCTTTAAAAAAGACATGACCACACATCACATTTAGGGTATGTTTGGATGCATAGTAAATTTTTTCATAGGAATTCTATTCCATAGGATTCAAAAATGATTCCTGTGGAATCTACTACAGGAAAAATTCCTACAGATTGGTGTTTGGATGCGCACAAAAATTTTTTCATAGGAATTTAAGTTTGAAAATGAAATTAACCATTAGAGTTTTAAATAAATTTCTTTATCTCTTTATAACTAACTTTTTAGTCCTCTAAACTTATAATAATAGCATACCTTAATATGAAAAACATAAACAAACAGACGGTAGAATTGATCTCTTCCAAACAAGATATGCAATTGTCACAATCTGATGGACATCAGAGACATACATTTAAGAAACTCAATCATGGAAAATTCTAATGAACATCATAGTAATACATTCAAGATTCTGATGAAAGATACTACCAGAAATCTCAGTTCCACTTGTACATGGTTAAAGTATTGAACTAAATTTCTCAACAAAAGAGAGGCCAGCTCTATCTAACCTTTGGCATAATATTATCACAAATTATATTAAATAGCATCTACTCCACAAAGCAACACAACAATTCAAAGTTTTGAAAAGAAGAAGCCAGCAAATACATCAATTTCAACACAGTTAAACAAACAGAAATCTCAGCACACAAGTCACTTCAAACATCCATAGATTCTGACAAAGAAAAATAGTCTTGAGCTAACTACATGAGCAAACACACACAAACCTACTTGCATTTCAATCTATTAAAACAACTTCATTAAACAAACAAACCACAAAATTCAGAGAGCAGAATGAAGAATGTGAATCTTTCTCAGTCATTCTCACTAACACCTTATCAGCAATAATTTTTTTCTAAAGCAAAGGCTACCAGACAGTAATTCAACAATAGAATTAGCACAAATACCTCATCTTTGCGCCATGCATGATAACCAAAGGCTACTTTATTGATTGCCATGCATGATAACCAACAAAGACCAAACAATCAAACTAATGTTTCCAAGAAAAAGCAAACCAACATCAAATATGAAGCAAAAACAATCAATCCACACATCCAAACCCTTGTCAGCAACCAAAGATTTTAGAAGAAATCAACAAAGAAACAATGGTCAGTAACCAGAGATTTATTTTCATTCCCACATAGATGCTTGGAGGGGAATGCAGCATAAAAAACTAGCCGCAGTTTCTCTCTCTAGGGCTTCAGATAGCTGGCAAGAAAAGGGAGAGATGAAGAAGAAAGAGGGTGGAGGAAGCTAAGAAGAAGATGCACAAGCCACAGGATGTGCAAGATCGAGCCGCTTTCACCGAGCCCCCGCGGCGCTCGGTTGGCGAAGACAAGACTGTGATTATCGATAAAGGGTGAAACTTGGTCGCCGTTTGGATTGGGTCTTTGACTTACCGAAGCTTCACCGGGATCTCACGATCGTCAATGAGAGAGGGAACCAAAAGCCAGATGTAGGAGCAATACAAAACACCAATCTGGTGAATCATAGGGAAAAAATAATTTGGTTGCCACTCTTTATAAAATTACTATGGAATCTTATCATTCCATAGTAATTTGACACTACAAAAACAATGTCCAAACAGTCATTATTACAATTTCCTACGTAATGTTAAATTCCATAGGAACTAACATTATTCTTATGAAATTTATGGTACCCAAATAGGCCCTAAATGTGGCAAGACTTGGAGGGAAACTCCATCCACTTTTTGCTTTTTCATCTCACATGGGCATTTGTGACATTTCCCACTCACTTAACTGACGGAATTAACACCATGGACTAAAAAAAAATTGACTGAAAAAAAGAGGGACCTAATGGAATATGGAAAAGTCAGAAAGTCTAAACGAGAAGCTTGAAACTTCACAGGGACTTATAAGTAATTTTCCCTAATTTAAACCATAAAAAACATGCAAAATAATTTGTATTTTAATAATAATAATAATAATAATAATAATAATAAAGGCCAACTCATCACTTAGGTGATGACATGGCTTGATGTGATGTTTTCAAACCCAAATTGGTGAATAAAGTTTTTAAGGGTTCATTTTGATAGTTATAAAGAAGATTATATTGGAAAAAAAAACCCAATTAATGGTCATGTCCGACTTTTCTAGAATTATGTTTTAACTCCGAACTTTTTTGTTTTAAATAACAATAATTTTAAAGTTGGCTTGTTTTATTTTATTTTTTCTAACTCTCATTCACTGGGTACTTGCCTCCTTGCTCTTCTATCTTTTAGTATGTCTAGTCATAGTGGTGGCGCCAGAAATTATAGATAAAAGGGGCAAAAAAAAATTTTAAATCAAATTCAAATATAATAAAAAAATCATACAATTGTTTTTAAAAGAAGTCTTTTACATAAGGAAGTACAATAAAGCATCAATAAAAATAAATCCATAATTGACCTCTACGAGTTTTCATTGTGGTTGTCTTGATCCTTATGTTGCAGAAAAGACTCCCAAAATGTGCCTTCATTACCTATCTTTGCTTCTTTTCTTCTCTAAAGGCTTTCACAAGCCTGTTTGCACAAAAAAACACCAAATACAATTTATGAGATAGAAAACATGCCAAAAATGATGCTCAATACATGTAAAACATATAAAGAAATATGTTCACTTAAGCACTTATCAGTTACAGTTGCATATCAAAGGGAAAATCCATTTAATTATATGTTTGAGTGGTTCACAAAGGAAACATACCTAAAAACATACCAGTTTCTAGTCAATCCAATGAGAGAAAGAACAGTTTGGCCATCAAGTCAAGAAGGCCAGCTACTACCATCTATGGTGAAGAGAATGCCTAGTCGGCCTGCCAAGAAAAGAAGAACAGAACCCTTGGAATCTAAAAACAACAATCGAACAAAGCTTTCAAGGGAAGGTAGGGTGATGAAATGTACAGTTTGCTATACTCAAAGCCACAAAAAATTGCGTTGTCCACAAAGGGTTAATAATGCAAGTCAATGTCTATTGAAGTGATTATTGATACTTTTCTCCCATGTAAATTTTTTAATCATAATGGTTATGTTTATGTAGGCTGACAGCTCCCAGCAAAGTGAGTCATCTCCTTCAGAGAATGTTACTGCTTCAAGTGGGCAAGAAAGAAAACAAACAAAAGCATCTATGCATGCCTCACTAACTATTTTGAGGGTAAAAATAATTCTCAAAGTCTTGTAACAGTGCAGAAATGACTATAATCTTGATGAATTTTGTGAGTTGTTTAAGTCATTAGTGATGCCAACTTTGTATATTACAGGGTGTTTATCTTGGTGGTGTTATTGTTGGGAGGGAAATGAGGCATGGTGTTTCTATGATTACTAGAATTGAATTGATTGTAATTTCCTATTATCATTGAAAAACAAGCTTGATATTGCATTAATCAAGCCACTAATATATGTTTTTGTGTTGGTTTTGATGATTAGGAACAAAGGAATATGATGCTTACCAGAAGGACAGAACAATCTGAATGAGCTAGCCAAAGGACTTTTACAACAATAGAATTCTCAACCTTTTCAACACAACAGAGCACAACAGAGCACAACAGGAGCTGCAAATGAAGCAAATCCTTCTATGGCAACAAATGTGATCATGGCATATCAATTGTAAAATTTTTAAACTTCAAGTGATCAATGAAATGAAATTTAAATTGCAATTGTCAAAAAAAAAAAATTGGGATATTTTGTAATGAATGTGATCAATAAAGAGCAAAATATATCAGGATTGTATCGATCACATTAATGTGACTAATGTGATTAAATAATTCATATTTCCAATTGTTGAAATTCTAAATTGTGAAATTTTGTGATCATAGCATATTGATTGTAAAATTGTTAAATATCAAGTGATGCTTGGATTTTTTTTATTACATAGCGTATCATTTGGTTTTCTGCTTTGTTTATTCTGAAGGAGTTTCACAAGAAGAAAAGTGTTGGGTTGCTTTCATCATTTAGGCATGAAGAACAGGACTAATTCTGCTGCTTTCTATCATGCTAACATTCTTTAGCAAATTAGGACATTTTGCACAATATGAAAAATTGTAGCAAAAATTTTCATTAGATCATACATCCAAATAACAAATTATTCTTATAATGCTTGTACAAGTTTTTAAAAAACCTACAAAACAGAAAAACAAAATTTTGTCCAAAATTGGGAATATTGATCTTCTTCTCCTTAAGTACTCTTTAAGATTTTTTTTTTTAGGGATTGCATAGGTAGACTTGCTGAGGCTACTTATGGTCTCAGGTTAGGTAGGCCTACGGCTCTTGATATGAGTTTGTGATTGATACTATAAGAGGAAGGGGGAAAAGGTGGTGGTGGTGGAGGAATATTGCGATCATGAGTTCCCTGGAAGATGTCTGCAACAATTAGAATTCAGCTGGTCATTATGTAATGGGGACAAGGAGGAAGAAGGTGAGTGGGGTTTTCTTTTCAAATTCGGGTTTCAAGCCCCAAACCCAAAAATAAAGTTTGGTGAATTATTTTATTATTATTTTTTTAATAAAATTTAAAAACAATAAAATGCCACGTCACCAAACATAACGGTAAAATTAACTCCCGTCAAGTTTTTTATTTGATTTTCCCACTTTAAAAAGTAGAGAGACTCATAATGCAAAACCCTGAGTACGGGGACTAAAAGGGAAGAGTAAGAAAAGTAGAGGGACTAGTTTGAGTATTATACCTATATTTTTCTAATGAGAAGGAAAGAGAATGGAGTGAGTACTTACGTGGTGTTTGGTTATGAGACCATTAAATCAATAATTTTAGTGTGTTAAGGATAGATATGTAGAGATAGAGAATAAATGGTTAAAATAGTCACGCGAAACACCAGACCCTCTACCAACAATGTACCACATGTCAATTGTCAAGACTATAAGGGGATGGAATTAACTTTATATATATATAGATGCGGAAAGAATAAGTAGTTAGAGTATTACTCTTTTATCAAAAATATATCACATGTCAAATTCCGTGATCCTAGGTAGGGATGGGCATGGGGCGGGGATTTCCTGTCCCCCTTGGGGATCCGCCCCGTTTGGGGCAGGGAATCCCCGTTTCCCTCCCCCACGGGGACGAGGACGGGGGAAAATATTTCCCCGATCCCTGTAGCGGGACGGGGCAGGGGAATGATCTCCCCGCCCTGATATATATATATATATATGTATGTATGTATGTATGTATATATATAAGATAAGGGTTAAAATAAAAAAAATTCATCTATGATTTTAATATAATATAAAGGTTAAAATATACATAGATATATATTATAAGATAAGGGTTAAATTAAAAAAAATTCATCTATGATTTTAATATAATATAAGGGTTAAAATAAAAATCAGAACCCTAAATCTAATTTTCTCTACCGCCTCCTGCTTTCATCTAGCTCCAGCTGCTCCACCAAAGTCTGGTCCTGCCTCTATCCAGCTCTAGCTACTCTATCGAAGTGGGCAACCGATTCCCACTGCCTCCATCTTCCATTGAACCATTGATCTCCATCTTCTCCATCGGATCTTCTCTCTCTCTTCTCCAAATGTTGTCAATTTCGAGGCTAGATCTCTAACAGGTATGTTTTTTTATCTCTGTATTTTATTAAAAACATTGTTGGTTTTATGGCATGATCTCATGATCTCCCTTTCAATGGGATTCTAATTTAATGACTCTGTTAATAGAGCTGGGAAGCTTTCACACTATTTTTTTGTCAACCATGATGATGATGATAAATAAGAGTGTGTTGATTTATTTATTTATTTTATTCAATTTAATGGTTGAATTGAAATGAAGAATTGGGTGATGGATTGGTTAGGTTTTACAAGATCTACTACTACTACTACTACTACTACTACTTTTTCTTCTCATATGTTTTTAACAAATTAAATAATTAAACATAGATATTCAATCCTCCGACCAACCAACCAAAATCAAAAAGATTAAATTGAATAATTAAATTGAATAAAAAATCAACCTCTCACAGTCCAAACTTTATTTCATTTTATTACTTTTTTTTCTCAGAGGTGTTTGATGGATAGAGAGTGTTGTTTTTATTTTTATTTTTATTTTTTAATGTTCAAGTTTTGATCTATTAGTTTGCTCATGAATATATAATAATTGAATCATTGTAGGTGAACAAGTGACAACATGGATGAGGGTTCAAATGAAGAAATTTTACCTATTTCACCTCTTCAAAATTGTGGACAATCCATGGAACAACAAAGTTGTGACCAATCTAGAGTACACCTTGAATCAACAATACTGGTTGGATCAAGTCAAATATTGCCGACGGATGAAAGTGGAGAATTGAAATTAGGTACGAAGACTCGTCTAAAATCAGCTGTATGGAACCATTATAAGACACAAAAAAAAAGATGATAAATGGAAGGCAATATGTAATTATTGTCAAAAAAAAAACTTGGAGGGGATACAAAAAATGGGACAAAACATTTACATGATCATTTTGCATCATGCCCATTGAGAAAAAGTAGAGACATAAAGCAAAGCATTTTGAGCCATAAAGTAAATAATGAAGGCAAGGCTTCAATTGGGACATACACATTTGATGAAGATGTTGAGAAAAAAAAAGGTGGCATCAATGATTATTGTACATGAGTATCCCTTATCAATGGTTGAGCATGAATATTTTCGAAGGTTTGTTGGGGCTATTCAACCATTATTTAAAAAAATTGGCCGACATACGGTAAGAAGAGACATATTTAAAATATATGAGCAAGAAAAAGAGAAGACAATGAAATTGCTTAAAAATAATGGGAGTCAAGTTGCAATTACAACCGACATGTGGACTTCAAGCAATAAAAAAATGGGATTCATGGCAATCACAACACATTTCATTGATGCTAATTGGAGCTTGCAAAGTCAGATTATTAGGTATTCCTTTTATTTATTTAACTATAATTTGTTGATATTCTTTCATATAAAATTATAAATGATACTATGTTTATACTCAATTTGCTATATTTTAACACTTGAAATTTAATATATGTTTTTATTTATGGAATCAGTTTCTTCCCTCATAAGTTGTTATCATATTTTAATATAATAATAGAAGAACATTTTATTTATGTAATCTGTTATTTGATTGACAAGTGTTGAATTAGTTTAGCTTTTTGTATATATCTTTGATGTTATTTCATTCTTTATGTGATTAGGTTCATTTATGTACCATGCCCACATACTGCTGATATACTATGTGATGTGCTCACAAATTGTTTAATGGATTGGAATCTTGATCACAAGTTATCTACATCAACATTAGGCAGTTGTTTAACAAATGACTCGATGGCGAATTTAATTTTGAACAAATTGTCAAGTAACACAGATTGGATTGATGGAAAGTTATTACATGTTCGGTGTTGTGCACATTTTCTGAAATTAATTGTCAAATATAGTTTAGAGATTATTTTTTAAACTATTGAAAAAGTTCGTGATAGTGTTGCATTTTGTAGTGCTACACCAAAAAGAAATGAAAAGTTTGAAGAAACGGCACGCCAATTGAAAAAGTTCATGATAGTGTCTCCCATTAGATGGAGAATGGGAAATAGCTACACAAATTTGTTGTAAATTGAAAATATTTCATAATATCACTGAGGCATTTTCCGGGACTAATACCCACTGCCAATCTCTTTTTTCCAAAGATATGTGAGACTAAGATGGAATTGATGCATTGGGTTAATTGTGGGCAACCTTGCATTCAACTTATGGCATCAAAAATGGAAGAAAAATTTGATAAATATGTTTCATGTGTGTGGAAACTATATTAGATCCTAGATACAAGATCAAATTTTTGGAAAATTATTTCCCATTGTTCTATGGTGATGAAATGGCAAAGATGGAAGTTCTTAAAGTTCGCAAACTTTGTTTTGATTTAGTTGCTGAATATTCATCAAAATTTAAGATTGGTGAACAAGGTGTTTCAATGGCCGGGTCATCAACAAATAATCTTACACAAGTACCATTAAGTCATGATGGTGGGTTCGCTTGCATGCGCAATTTTGATTTATATGTTGCTTCTTCTGAGTCTGAAATTAGGAGTGTGTACACTAAATTAGACCATTATTTGGAAGAGCGGTTGGTGCCAAGAAAAAATGATTTGGATATTCTAAGTTGGTGGAAGTTGGCCCTAAGATATCTGACATTGCAATTAATTGTGAGAGATATTTCGGCAATTCTAGTATCAATAGCAGCTTCAGAGTCAGCTTTTAATACAAGTGGGAGATTTATAAGCCCACATCGCAGCAGATTGCATCCCGACACAGTTGAAGCATTAATGTGTGCACAAAATTGGATATTAGCTCCTACAAAAGGTATGATAATAGAATATATATATATATATATATATATATATATATATATATATATTATACATATATCTATTACATACTTTTATGATTAACTTTACTTTTCAAATTACAATTTATAGTAGTTGACCTAATTAATAATTGATGTTTTAGATTCCATTTCCACAACTTGCTCTCAATGTTACACAATGATTGATGATGTAGATGTAGATGAAGAGGTAAGCTTCTAAATATTGTATTTATCAAAATTCTTAGCATTAAAAAGTTCATAACTTAAGTGAAACTTATACAATTTTATTTGATTGATTTATATTTCAGGTTATTGATGTTAATAAGGATGGAAGTGGACCAAGTTATCTAATATAATTATTTGATTGATAGAAGAGTGATAGGCTACTAGGAAACTTTTCTTTTTTAAAATAAAAGATGACATCACTCTTATTGATGGAAGACTCTTTATTTTATAGCTCATTTATTGTTTTATTTGTGAGAATGAATGAATGATGGTGTTTTTCCAAATAGAAAGATTTTTTTTTTCTACTTGTAACATGTTATATGCTTTGAATGTTTTATTTATATTCTTCTTCATGTTGAAACCTTACAATTTGATTTAGAATATGATTTGAATGGTGTTATTTATTTGATTCAAAATTCTATTATGATTTTTTTTTCTTAACTCTTGTTGATTTCAAAGGAAAAGCAAGAGTTTGATAAATTCTAAGCTTTTATTATTCATGGCCTCTTGGGAGATACTACACTACTTTTGAATGTTGGAGTTATGTTGTTGGACAGTTGGAGTTATTAACTTGTTGCTTAAAGACCTAATGTTGGAGTTATTATCTTGTATTTTTGTATTATTGGTTGGAGTTATTGTGTTATTTGCATGTTGTATGGAGTTTTTTGTAATCTTTTGGTTGAGCATTATGACTTTGTAAGTGCATTATCTTTCTTAATGACTCCAAGCATTTAGGTTGATTTATATTATGCATTAGTTATTGATTTTTTTTTTAAAAAAAAAAATTGTACAGGTGAGAGTGGGGATCCCCTCGGGGTAGGGATCCCCGTAGGGTGGGGAGTGGGGATGTCCCCATCCCCGATTTCCCAACCGGGGCGGGGATGGGGAATCCCCACCCAGGATGGGGGAGTGAGTGAGGAAAGACTCCCCGTCCCCGCCCCGCCCCGTGGCCATCCCTACCCTAAAAAGGGATAAAATGAAGGGCTTTTGCCTATTTAACCCTCCTTTTTTTCTAATATTGTCAAAATGGCCCTAGGGCTGGCTTTTAAAAAAAACAAATTACTGGTTATTTTATATTTTTGCCCCTCATCTCTTTTATAATTATTAAATAGCTTATTTGTGGTTTTTAACCCATTTTTTTTTAAAAAAATTGTTATTAAAATAGAAAATATTATTTGAAATTAGAATTATTATTATTAACACAAGAATTATTAAAACGGGAATTATTTTTAATTATTTTATTAATATTTTGATTATTATTAGAGTGATAATTATTGAATTAGTAATTATTTAAAATTATTTTTATTGTTATTAGTAAAATATTATTACAATAGTGGGAATTAATTTAAATTATTTTATTAATGAAATCACGTCCGTAAAATGATTTTGATCGAAGCGCTCGGGTGATCAAGCAGCGATACCGACGAGGTCATCCTGTTGACGGCGACATCCCAGCCGGCACCCACGCCACATCACTTGGTATCACATAAAACCCCCCTTGGGTCAAGTTTCATTGAGCTTGGCAAAACCGAATGCCCAGGCAGGGACAAAACCAAGGAGGCTAGTGGGGCTTCAGCCCTGGCTCAAGTGAACTTTTTATCCGCTGGTGGAGAACTAGCCTCTTCTCAATAAAAGGCTGCAGTCCCGCAACCGGCAGCCCCCAGTCACCAAGCAGGCATGGCATGGAACTAGCCCCTCCTTCGGCGTCTCCATTGATGAAAAGGTCAAGCTCGGAGTTGGACTTTAAGGAGACCATGAACATGAAGAGAGGATGAAAAAGAAGATGTACAGTAATATTCAATGATTTCAATCCATGCATCTCAAACCTTTGACTCCATTTAATATATGTTGCCTCAATCCACCATTACACTGCCTTGAACTTAAACACAATTGAGATGATGAAATCTCATTCATCCATTTCAAAGTCTCAACCCGAATTCATTTGATTCAAACCAACCTATTTTGAACTTAAACACAAATTGGGATGATGAAATCTCATCCATCCATCTCAATTATCAAAAACTCAAACTAAATTCATTTAATTCAACCCAACTTGCCTTAAATTTAAACATAAATTGAGATGATGAAATCTCATCCATCCATCTCAAAAACTCAAACCAGATTCATTTCATTTATATTTTATAAGTTTTGTATAACATATGAATATATATATAGGGATTTAAATGAAAAAAATAAAAACATGTTATATTAAGTGAAAATTTAATATAATAAGTTAATAGTTAGTTTAATAAGTGAAAAAACTCTATAATAAGTAATTTAATATTTAAAAAATAAGTAAAAACATGTTATATTAAGTGAAAACTTAATATAATACGTGGATAGCTGATTTAGTAAGTGATGGTTTACAATATAAAAATAAAGTAGAAACATGTTATATTAAGTCAAAACTTAATATAATGAGTGGATAGCTGGTTTAGTAAGTAAAAAAAAAACTGTATAATAAGTAGTTTACTATATAAAAAAAAAGTAGAAACATGTTATATTAATTGAAAACTCAATATAATACATGGATAGCTAGTTTAGTATGTGAAACAATTGTATAGTAAGTAGTTTGCTATTAAAAAAAATAGATCGAAACATGTTATATTACGTGTGAAAAAACTCTATAATAAGTGGTTTACTATAAAATAAATAAGTGAAAACATGTTATATTAAGTGAAACTTAATATAATAAGTGGATAGTTGGTTTAGTAAGTAAAAAAAAAACTTTATAATAAGTATTTCATTCTTTTTATAGTGATGCTAACCCCACCTCCTGGGTTAGCAACCCCACCCCCAAAGTTAGCATTCAGTAACTTCAACCCAACTTGTCTTGAACTTAAACATTATTGAGATGATGAAATCCCATCCATCCATCTCAAAGACTTAAACCAAATTCATTTGATTGTCTATATCGAGAAGAGGTTTTGCAACTATTAACAATGAGACAATTCCACAATATTTTCAAAAAATGCAAACTCGTCGTATTTAGTTACTTCCTCTTAGTAGAATGCATCGTATAGATGGCAATTCAAGTTCGAGTATACACAAATAAAGATTTATATTTTTTGAGGTTGTTTTAATCAAAGGTTACATTGTCGCATCAGGGACGGAACCATGGGGGCTTCATCCCCCCTTGCCTCCGGTGAACTTTTTATCCACCGGTGGAGAACTAGCCTCTTCTCAATAAAAGGTTGCAGTCCCGCAACTGGCAATCCCCCAGTCCCTAAGTAGATAGGGATGGCATAGAACTAGCTCCTCCTTTGGCGTCGCCATTGATGAAAAGGTCAAGCTCGGAGTTGGACTTTAAAGAGACCATGAACTTGAAGAGAGGATGAAGAAGAAGATGAATAGTAATATTCAATGATTTCAATCCATGCATCTCAAACCTTTGACTCCATTTAATATATGTTGGCTCAATCCACCATTACACTGCCTTGAACTTAAACACAATTGAGATGATAAAATCTCATTCATCCATCTCAAAGACTCAAACCGAATTCATTTGATTCAACCCAACCTGTCTTGAACTTAAACACAAATCGAGATGATGAAATCTCATCCATCCATCTCAATTATCAAAAACCCAAACTGAATTCATTTAATTCAACCCAACTTGCCTTAAACTTAAACACAAATTGAGATGATGAAATCTCATCCATCCATCTCAAACACTCAAACCGATTCATTTAATTTATATTTTATAAGTTTTGTATAACATATGAATATATATATATTATAAGTTTTTTCACTTATTATATATATGTATATATATAATATGTGGTTTAATATTAAAAAATAAGTAAAACATGTTATATTAAGTGAAAACTTAATATAATACATGGATTGCTGATTTAGTAAGTGAAAAAAAAAACTCTATAATAAGTGGTTTTACTATAAAAAAAAGTGGAAACATGTTATATTAAGTGAAAACTTAATATAATACATGGATAGCCGGCTTAGCAAGTGAAAAAAAATTGTATAATAAGTGGTTTACTATAAAATAAAAATAAGTAGAAACATGTTATATTAAGTGAAAACTTAATATAATACGTGGATAGCTGGTTTAGTAAGTGAAGAAATGGTGTAATAAGTGGTTTATTATATATATAAAAAAATAAGTAGAAACATGTTATATTAAGTGTAAAAAAGCTGTATAATATGTGGTTTATCATATAAGAAAAGAAGTAGAAACATGTTATATTAAGTGAAAACTTAATATAGTAAGTGGATTGTAGGTTTAATAAGTGAAAAATCTCTATAATAAGTGGTTCATTTTTTTTAGAGTGATGCTAACCCCACCTCCAGGGTTAGCATTTAGTAGCAACCCCAGTTCCATTGTTAGCATTCAACCTGAATTTATTTGATTCAACTGAATTATGATGATGAAATCTCATCCACCCATCTCAAAGACTCAAACCGAATTTGTTTTTGATATCTTGCCCTCAGCCCCCCTATCAATAAATCTTGGTTCTGTCCATGTACCCAGGGGATGGGTGCCTACGCCACGAGCCCGGCTACGTCGCCCAACCCCTGGCGCACAATTTGGCCGTGCACGCCATGTTCCGAGTGATGGGAAGCGCGACGCGCACGACCCCTAGCACACCCAACTGAGAGGAACACCGACATGCCGCCATGTCCAACTCTAACGATAATATTTTACTAATAATAATAAAAATAATTTTAAATAATTTTGACTTCAATAATTACCACTCTAATAATAATAATAATGAAATATTAATAAAATAATTTTAAATAATTTCTATTTTAATAATTCTCAGGTTAATAATAACTCTAATTTCAAATATGTTTTTTCTATTTTAATAATAATTTTTTTAAAAAAAAAGGCAAAAAAACCACAAATAAGCTATTTAATAATTATAAAAGAGATAATAGACTAAAATAATTTTTAAATAATTATAAAAGAGATAATAGACTAAAATGTAAAAAATCAGTAGTTTTTTTTTTTTAAAAAAAAGTTTGATCTACAGCCCAATCAATTGATTAGGCATTGATGTGATGATTTTAAATTATTTTAATAATAATATATTTTTATAGGGTTGGTGGAGCAAAAACCTCTAAAATTAACATTATCCATGGATCATATGCAACCAAATATTGAGTTATTTGGCTGTCCTCATCAAAAGAATTGACCTAAAAAATAATAATTAACATAAAAAACCAATTTAATGGTCCGATAACAACAAAAGGAAACCAAAAAAATCTTTTAATAAACAAAAAGACAGGCAAACTTTTTCCCACTTTTCCTTGATTAATAAATTAATAAATCCAAGACCAATCCCACACGTGGCAAAAGAAATGCATGATCCACAAATCCACAGTTCGTCAGAAACTGACACGTGTCCACATGTCTTCCCGGCACTAGTTTCGTGGATCCAGTTGAAATCCCAAAAAAATCCTCACAAATGGCCCTTATTTCTCCCGGGCCCTCCACCTTCATCATCTTCTTCTTCTTTTTTCCCTCCACTCCCACTCTCATCACAACCACAACCAATTCTCTCTTCCCTTCGCTCTCTCATGGCTCTCACTTCCACTACTCTCCTTCATTCCCCCCAATCCCACCTCCCAATCCCATCCCAAACCTTCATCCATGGTGCCTTTGCGCCTTGTCTCCCTCCCAGCAACCTTCTCTACAGCCGCGGCGTCTTGAGGAGGTGCAGGATGCCGATGATCGTGAAGAACAGCGGGAGGTCGGTGGATTTGGCGCCTGGTTCGTCGAGCGTGTCTAATCCGGAACGGAAGTTTCGGATTCTGATCGCTGGAGGTGGGATTGGTGGGCTGGTGTTTGCCCTTGCGGCGAAGAGGAAAGGGTTTGATGTGATGGTGTTTGAGAAGGATTTAAGTGCGATTAGAGGAGAAGGGCAGTACCGGGGACCGATCCAGATACAGAGCAACGCTCTTGCTGCGTTGGAGGCCATTGATATGGATGTTGCTGAGGAGGTCTTGCGGGCTGGGTGCATTACTGGGGACCGGATTAACGGCCTTGTTGATGGAATCTCTGGCACTTGGTATATTGTTTCTTCACAAGATTGCATGTTTTCTTTGTTCTTGGTTTTTGTTGACTGACTGAGATTTTATCTGTTTTTTAATTTGTTGTGTTTATTCTTGATTGCATGAATTACTTGTTCTAACTCTAACGCTAATTTCGTTAAAGTTTGTTGCATATTTAAATTATTTGTAGGCTGGACTGAGAAATAGCTTAAATTCATGATTGAGGATCTGCTTTGTATATTGTGCAGAGTTATGCTTGGATTAGTTGAAGAAATTGAGTTTACTGTAGAGTTTGTTGAGAATTTTTAGGCATCTTTGATTTTGTTTAAGCCTGGGAAAGAGCTAGTTAGCATGTCTTTGTTAGTTCTTACTCATCTAGGACTTTTATTTAAGGCTCATTGCTGGAAGCAGTTTTACATATGGTTGGTGTTTCATGAAAAGTTGGTTTAGCAATGTTGATTAATGTGTCTTATTTTTCAGATTCAGTCAACAACTAGTCAAACATTCTCATAGACTTGGTGGACCTTATATTTTTCCCTTGGATTTGCACTTACTGTTGTTTTGGTCAAACAGAAGCATTCAGTTGAATTTTAGTATTCTTTTGTGTGGATGGTTTTGTCATAAGCTTCATGTTGATTATTTGTTAAATGGTTTACGCCCAGGTATATCAAGTTTGATACATTTACTCCTGCAGCGGAACGAGGTCTTCCTGTTACAAGAGTCATTAGTCGTATGACATTACAACAAATATTGGCTCGTGCTGTTGGGGATGATGTCATTCTTAATGCCAGTAATGTTGTTGATTTTGTGGACAATGGCTCCACGGTAAATTGTTACAATTCTTTGGTAGTCATTTGCTGTGTGTTTTGAAATTGGATGAATTAATTATTTATTTTGATAGACTTGTTTTTTCCTGGTTGGTCTCCATGCTTGTGCATTTTTAACATCTTTTTATTGTTATTTTATTTTCAATCTTACTTATGCAGGTTACAGTAATACTTGAGAATGGGCAGAAGTATGACGGTGATCTTCTTGTAGGGGCTGATGGTATATGGTCAAAGGTGAGGTTATATTATTTGTGAGCTTTAATTCAATTATATGGTTTAAGTTTCAAAAATATGATGATAAGAATTGAGTTTTTAGTAGGTGCGTAAGGTCTTGTTTGGACACTCGGAGGCATCTTATTCAGGCTATACTTGCTACACTGGCATTGCTGATTTTGTGCCTCCGGATATTGAAACTGTTGGGTATGCCTTGTTATTGTCTCTAATTCGTATACTGGCATACTTCTCTTGTAATTTTTAAAATATATACTCAAGAGAACTTGTATGATTAGTAAGTATGCCATATGTGATATGTCGTCTATGTGCTAATTCATTATTGGTTCACTTTTGAAGGTATCGCGTGTTTCTTGGCCACAAACAATATTTTGTTTCTTCAGATGTTGGTGCTGGGAAAATGCAGTGGTATGCATTTCATAAAGAGCCACCTGGGGGCACTGATGTTCCTAATGGTAGATATTACTTTGCCTTTTCTCTAGAAATTTTTATAATTTTTATTTAACTCTCCAGGCCGATTGATTTGTTTAAACTATAATTATCACTGGCATTCAAGTTGCATATGTATATAGCAAGCTCTAGATAAAGAAAAGGAAATTTACTAAATTTTTTTGCACAGCATAGATTAAGAATGACCAAGTGCCTAATTCAGTTTGAACTTTAAAAAAGTTGCAAATGTTATTCTTGCGGTGTATTCATAGTGTTGACCTGAAGAGCAATCTAGTGGAAAGCCTCCTGCAAGCTTCTTTGTTAATTGTACAAATTAGAGTCCAGGGAAGTAGTATTAACCTGAGAATATATCATGCAGTGATATGGATCATTTTATGAGCTATTAATCATCCCTATCTATGTGATTTTTCTGTCTTCTTTTTTGGGCTTTTGGTGCCTCCAACTTGTATTTCTCTTGTTCACCCTTAGTTCATCAGTTACTCTAAATTGTATATGCCTGAACCATCTCTACTGTTAAGTAGATTCCCCTTGTCATGTTTCTAAATTTTCACTAATGCCTCCATTTTTAATTATCTTTGCTTGTAAGTTGTATCTAAGCATATGTATTAGCATTTTTATCTTAACTTTTATTTTTTTGACATTTTGGTTTTCATGTATCAGTTTGTAATCATAACTAATATGCAGTGGAATTCCTTTAGATTTACCTTTTAAGTCTGCATGGTCATATAAACTTAAGTTGCATATATTATTTTGAATTAACTCAAGATATTTAAAGCTTGCTTGTATTTTGGCAGAGTTTCTATTATATTTGTTTGTTTCCTTAACTTAAAAATTTTTAATGTTCTAATTTCTCTTTAGCATAGAACTTTGAAATTTTGGTATGTGCCTAGATGATTCTGATTTATTATTTACTTCTGCACTTCTGTCAACTGTTAAAATGATATCTTTTGTGTAATCATGGGCATAGGGTTTTCATTGCAGAGAGCTTTCTTCTCTACAGCTAATGCATAGGGAATGTGACTATTATGTTTGTATGTTTGGCCCTTTCATATTATTGTTTAACATGGAAATTTTATGCAGGTAAAAAGGAGAGGTTGCTCAAAATATTTGGTGGCTGGTGTGATAATGTAATTGATTTGTTACTTGCAACGGATGAGGAAGCAATTCTACGACGTGACATCTATGATCGTATACCTGTTTTTAGTTGGGGAAAAGGTCGTGTAACCTTGCTTGGGGACTCTGTGCATGCTATGCAACCAAATATGGGTCAAGGTGGTTGTATGGCTATTGAGGTATGCACAATCGTGACTTTCTTTCTTCTTTTCATAATCAAATTTCTGATCATGTTCATGAATAATTCATGTGTAAGACTATACTTAAAAAAGGTCCCAATCAATACCTGTATTGCTGCTTACTGCTTATTTGCCCTTTGCCCTCATCTTTTGGAAGCAATTGCCTCACGTAAGTGAATTTGTTTCATCTTTGTCCTTACAGGATGGCTTTCAGCTTGCCTTAGAACTTGAGAAGGCTTGGACAAAAAGTGTTGAGTCTGGGACTCCATTAGATGTTTTTTCTGCTTTGAAAAGGTAAATTTATTTTTTTATGATCTAATGTGGCTATCTTGAATAATTAGTTGGGTGAAATTAGTGTGCTTGGCATGGATTAGGCACTTTATTTACGACTTGGTGGTAAATATTGTATGAAAAGTTGTGGTGTCTCGTCTTCAGTTATGAGGAGGCAAGGAGAATTCGTGTGGCTATTATATATGGAATGGCAAGAATGGCCGCTATTATGGCCTCAACTTATAGGCCTTATCTTGGTGTTGGGCTTGGTCCTTTGTCGGTATGTATTTTTTTTAGGAACATGATATTTATTGCTCTTGGACCTTGTTTTTTGTGCATATTTTAGTTCTTTGTTAATTATCAATGGATGATTATATGAAAATAACATCTGTCTATTTCTTAACCTCTTTTATAGTTTTTAACCAAGCTTCGGATACCACATCCTGGAAGAGTTGGTGGGAGATTTTTCATCAAGATAGCAATGCCACTTATGCTAAGCTGGGTTCTTGGTGGTAACAGGTGATTCTTGTTTAAGTGGCCATGTCATCCTTCCATGATTTGAGGCTTATCATCACTCCCTGAAACTTCTAATTCCTCCCATTGCATTTGTTGTTTAACATTTAAAACTGACTTACTTGTTCCTTTATTTGCATTTATCTTCGTGGTTTGTTTGTTTGTTTGTTTCAGAAGATGCTTCCATAATACTTGTTCTAGAAGTTTTTGGATTACTTGTAATGAAGAAACTTAACTCCTCAAGGAAAGAAAATTGTTCAATTCTTGACAATCGTAGGCAGTTCACAAGCTTAATTCTTCGTCTGCATCCATCTTGTTGTGGATTTTAATGGATACAAGAAAACAAGTGCTCTTGATGAACCCTAGGAACTAACAGTGAGATGTGGATGATGATAAGGGCTTTTTTATGGATTTAGCTGCCAGTAAATAAATTGTGTTGTAGTGTGTACCCAGTCCGCATTGGAGATCGTGATGAACATTTTTCCCTTAAGATACATTTTGTAGATACAGGGACAAAAATGAACATTGTGGTCAAATATAGGGACCAAAATGCATTTAATCTCCAAACAGTAGAACAATTTATGCCAAAAGCTCTATTTTTTGAAAGCTTTATTCTTAAAGATCTCTTGGATAAACAACATTGAACACATCCATTGTACTTCTTGGTTTTGTCTGATATGGTTTACATCATTGGAAAGTTGACATTTGGTGAACTTGGGAACATTTTTATATTTTTAATCATGAAGCTTTAGGTGAATATAAATTCCTCTTTTTCTCTTACATGTTTAAAAGGGAGTGAATTTACCCAATGGCTTTTCTTCATTTATTATCAATTTATTTGATACCAGAAATAAGATTGTAGCACAAGAGAATTATGTTTCCTTTATCCAGAAGATGAGATACATTTAAGGCATCTTGAGCCCCTTCAATATGCCTGGCGACTGAGCTTTTTTGTTGATATTTCATGGTTTTTCAATTAAATTAAACTTCATTTTTACAGTGAAAAACTTGAAGGAAGGCCACTGTGTTGCCGACTCTCTGACAAGGTATTTTGCTACATTCTTTGAAGCTTTAATTAGTCTTGAAAAGTTTAATTCTTCATGTGGAGAATAGATATGTGATTGGTATCCCTATAACTAACATATATTCCATTGTAGGCAAGCGATGATCTTCAGAGGTGGTTTGAAGATGATGATGCGCTAGAGCGTGCTCTTGGTGGAGAGTATGATTCTCACATGGATATACATAGAACATTTTGCTTTTCCTTCTGCAGCCAATAATTTATTTGTTACTAATGGTGGTTGAATAATCTACAATATATAGGTGGTACCTTTTTCCTGCTGGAAATGAAAACAATGAATTATTACAGCCCATTCATCTTCCTAAAGATGCGCAAACACCATATCTCATTGGGTGCACCTTTTCTCCATTCTTAATTTTTGTCTTTCTTAATTTTTCGGTATACCTGCTCATGACGAAAGTCATTTTTCTCGTCTCGTAGGAAGAAGCATTCGCATGCTGACATACCAGGAACATCTATTGCCTTGCCTTTACCTCAGGTTTCAAATGCTATTCTTTTATGTTATCTACTGATATAAATTATGTTTTTGCATGCTGTATGCTAGCCTTCAATTATGACATAAAACATAACTTTTGCATTAGTCTATCTTCAACACTGATGAATAATTGTGTAGCAAATATTTGTAAAAGCACTCCTTGTTTTTGTGGCAATTGCTTTTACACTAATCCATTGTATTAGACATTATTCTGGTTCAGTCATGTGGTTGATCAAGTACCTTCTGATTTCAAAGCTTGGTATCCTGAAGAGATTTCATGAATTACTACAATCTTTGCCCTAATTATGAAGTTGGTCCTTTGACATTTCACATTTAATAAAATAATTGCTTTCATGACAGGCTGCCTCTCAGTTGTTGCTTTATCTACTTTTGATCACATCTCCATTTTCCTAGCATTCTGTTAGCTCTGTGATTTTAAATTCTTAAATAGATAGATGACATACTGGTCCTTGAGTTTGGCCATAGTTGCTTTTTTTATTATTATTATTATTATTATTATTATTATTATTATTATTATTATTATTATTATTATTATTTTTCTTTTCAAGTGTTATCTGCTCATTTATCTGCTGCCTTTGGCTTTATTATATGAAATTTTGATCCCCTTCTTTATCAATTTCTCCTTTGGACTTATTATCGTCCACTATGTTTGGTGCTTTCATATGTTTTTTGCATCCTCTTCTCCTGGAATCTTAGTTGAGTAGTGCTGTGATGTTTTTAATATTCACACTAGTTATCTTAGACGGGCCTGGTGATTGACATTATTCAGTTTGTAATGATGTTCAAATATGGCTAAAATTATGGAAGGGGCAAATTATTGTAACTGCATCTAAAATTTTCAATGGAATAATTATACTGTGAAACTTCTGCCCACATAAGTTCTCTGTGTTATGGACTTGAGAGCGGAGAATATTTAGTAACTCGGACATGTTACTTGAGAGCGGAGAATATTTAGTAACTTGGACATGTTGCCATAGTGGGTTTTGAACTTCATCCAAGAATTTATTTATTTATTTCAGAATTTATTTGCTTGATTAAGCTTCTTTCGAGCAGGTAGATGAACTTCATGCACGTATTACTTGTAAAGATAATGCCTTCTACTTGACCGACATGCAAAGTCAACATGGTACCTGGATTTCAGAGTAAGCTATGTCTTTTGTGTGCTGTTATGTTCTTCTATTGAGATTTGAGAATGTCATATTCTTCTCATAAATGAACTGTGACTCTCTGTTGCAGTAATGAAGGCAGGCAGTATAGAGCACCCCCTAATTTCCCTGTCAAGCTACGCCCTTCAGACATAATTGAGTTTGGATCTGATAAGAAGGTAGGATTGTTTCATTTTAGATTCCATGAATGCAATCTCATAATTTATTATATCACCATATCACATAGGCTAGCACCATACAGCATTCTTGCCAATTGACTTCTGAACTACTTGCATTGGAGTATAAATGTTAGTATATTTTCTAAACATATAATGGTACATATATATGAGAAAGTAAGGAGTTTTCTGGGTTAAAAGCAAACTTATTATCTTTGAAAACTAGTTTATGCCAAAGAACTTTGACAAAAGAAATTTTCAAATATCATTAACAGACAATTGTGTTTAACATAATATCATATTTGTCCAAGTTGTCAATGAGCCCGGGTTGCTTAGTGTAGCTGAAGACCTATATTTGGGCCTGGGATTCTGGGTTGGTGGAGAGGGCGTAGGCTTGAAAGGCCAAAATTATGTTATTTTGATATTTTAAAACAAATATTATTAGTCTAAATTACATCATAAACTCTTCCAAAAAAAAAAAAAGAACATCACAAACTAAAAATTTTCTCTGAACTAGCAATGTGAGGTGCAAGCTGTTCAGAACTTCAGGTCTTCTGACAGCCTTGTTCTTCTTGTTTTTCTAAGTTTGTTTGGTTTATTTCATATCTTATTGTTCAATATCCAACGATTCATGTTTCTTCAAAAGTTCCGTATCTTGTTTCTGTATGTCTATGTCTTTCACTTGTCTGCCGCACAGTTTAGATAACATTGCAGAGCATCTTCTTTTGGGCAAAATAGATGTTCTTTAATTTGTATTACCTGCGTATTTTCTTGAATGTTATGCCATGAACATATTCTCCAAGAAACAACAGTTCTGTTATAAGAAGTATTTTTATGCAGGTGTGATGATCTACAAACGGGGCATAATTGATAACTTCATTTGATAATAATCTGTCATCCTCACTTAACAGTGTGATTCTTGTTTCGAATATGTAACAACTTTGTTTCTAAAACATCGGCTATTTTGCAGGCTGTATTCCGCGTAAAAGTGCTAAATACATTGCCACCACCAACGCAAAATGAAGGGCGGCAAGTTTTGCAGCCAGTGTAGAAAATACACTATCTTTTTTATGCTCAATCTCTTTACAATGCAGAAGCACTCACAACAACATACTGGATGGATTCCCTAAAGAAGATTGTCACACAAAGCACATGAATACACTTGTTAGGAATCTGTTCATTGTTCTGTCAAAACATCTGTAAGTAGGATCACATGTTGTCAATCTCATCAAAATCAAAATCTAGCATTTCTATTGTTTCATTCTGTTGGATAGTCCTCTTTTTTATTGTTTGTTGTCGAAGTTTTTCATTTTGTGATTGATCAGAAATACCTTAGTTTTATCTGACGTGGTGTTTGTTGGTAGTTACATGACTTAAAATCTTGAAGTTATGTTTGATGCATGTTATGGATAGGTCTTGACACTGCTAAATATGGTGCTCAATAAGGTCTGATTTGTTTGAAGGTAAGTTGAGTTACAAAGGTCAAAAGAACAATTTACTTGTTTTTTATTATGAGATTTTGATTTTTAAGTCAAAATCACTTGAATTTTTACTCTTCTTTTACATCTTCATCTGGGCACAGCATAAAAGTAAGGTATTTATATTGTTGGGGATGTTTTATTAGGGATGTTTTATTAATGATGTTTGGTGTATTTTTTTAATTTTTAAATGCAATAAGCTTAATCAAAGGTGTGCACACAGTTAGTAATTATTATTATTTTTTATTTTTAATGCGATAAGCGTAATCAAAAGTGTGCACACAGTCAGTAATTGATGTCTAGCCCGGTTAGTAATTGATCGTCTAGTCTGGCGATCGAACCTACTATCGGCAATCTAAAATCATAATCATAGATTTGTTACTACCATATGTCATTAGGTTCCATTGAATTTGAACTTTTTTTGCAGTGTAGACAACTTAATATATATGCGGTCACTAGGTGTTTTGCAGTGAACTCAATGAATACTGTTGGGTTATTGAGTTAGGCCTTTTATAGTGAAATTAATGAATATTGGGTTAGGGCTTTTATAGTGAAATCAATGAATATCCTGCTAGATTAAGTCTTTTGCAGTGAGATCAGTGAATACCGCTAGATTACAAGAGTTTAAAAATATTAAAATAACATCAAATTATTATTTTTTTTCAAACTATGGCCAAACCTTGGTTGGAGTTTCA
The DNA here is from genome assembly GCF_009730915.1 of Dioscorea cayenensis subsp. rotundata. Taxonomy (NCBI): domain Eukaryota; kingdom Viridiplantae; phylum Streptophyta; class Magnoliopsida; order Dioscoreales; family Dioscoreaceae; genus Dioscorea; species Dioscorea cayenensis. The sequence goes on along the minus strand of NC_052488.1, from coordinate 2,601,758 downwards.
TTATTAGAATTTATAAGAGGAAAGAAACCTCCATGAGGTCAATTAAGTGCTGTTTATGATAGAGTTTAATCAATGTTCACTAATTGTTGCTAAAATTAGAGGTGGGCACGGGCCGGTTAATCGGCCCGGCGGGCCTGACCCGCCGAGTTGCGGTTCATCGGCCCACTGACCCGGACTCGGCCTGCCTGGGTGTAGAACCCACCGGGCCTGGCCCGTCTGATCCGGGGGGTCCGAGTCACAGGAAGCTGGGTTCGGAACCGGTCCGGCTTCCATGATGACCCGGTGGGCCAGGCCAGCCCGCCTGGTGAATCCGCCGGGTTGGGCCCGCCGGATAAAATAATTAAAAAAAACTAAAAAATTCTGAAAATTCATAAAAAAAAAATCAAAAAAATTCTGAAAATTCAAAAAAAAAAGGAAAAAAATTCAGAAAATTTTTTAGAAAAAAAATTAACTAAAAATTACATATCAAGTAGTATTCTTGTTTTAAATTTAAATTATCATCAACTTATTTATTTATTATAATTAGGGTTGATTCTAGATTTTACTTTGGTCTCTAGCTATAGGGTTATTATTTTGCTCATCATATTGTCATTTAAAAAAAAATACTAATCAAAATAATATGGTGTTAACTATTATTCAAGGATATTCTTTTTTTACTAATATATTTGATATACATAATTCAAAAACAATTTTTTGTAATTTTATTTTTTTATTTTATAAATTGAAACAAAATAATCTAATATATATATATGTGACAAATAAGAGTACTTTATTTAAGAGAATTTAAGAGTGTGCATGTGTAGAGACTTAGTGTTTATGAGCCAAAAGACGATTAACAAAACAATTATTTTTTAAAAAAAATATTTAGGAAAATTTATTGTTTGATACTTTGATATTTTACAAATTGATTTATATAATTTTTTAATTTATTATATGGTTTTTAAATTTTTTATAAATTAAATATATATGTAAAATATTTTGAATCATATCATACATCTATCTATATATAATTGTTTTCAATAAATTTTTAAAACAAATTGTAGTTCAAGTGGTCAGTGACCCGGAGGGCCGGGTTGCCGGACGGCCCGTGGCCACCTCTAGCTAAAATGCTCTTTACATAAACATTTTAATTGCATGATTCAACGTACAACTTATGTACTATCGATGAAATTCAAGAGGATATTATGAGCTCTATAGATTGTAGGTCTTTGGAATTAATTTTTTTTTTTAATTTATAACATTTTGGAAAAAATAAGAACGAGATGCCGAGTAACTAAGAATTTCGATGATAAAATATTTAATATGGAAAGGTTATTTATTTGAATAAAAAATTATTTTAGTAATAGAATTGTGATGCCACAGTGCTTTAAATATTTTGTATTAAACTATATCAATTTATTATTATTATTATTATTATTATTATTATTATTATTATTAAGAGTCATAAATTCTAAATTAATTTGGATAAAATATTGTTAGTATTTACAATCCGCTAATTAATTGTAGTTAATTATTTGAAGATTAAAAAAAATAGTAGCTTTTATATTACTTGAAGAATCCTCAATAAATATAGCCACATAAAACAAAAGTCTAAACTGAGTGAATAATATTTAAAAATTTTAGAAATTTATTAATTGGTTCGATTAAGAAATACTCATAATATTTTATGATTAAATTAAGTGGGAGGTAAGTATTCCTCTCCCTGGACAGATCCCACCCCCAAATCAAATATATATATATATATATATAATTCATGAAAAAAAAGTTTAGCAACACAAAAACCTATCATAATATAATTATTAACTTATACCAAATGATTCATAGTAAAGTAATATTTGACTTTATTATGAAAAACAAAGATGAAACAATTAAAAGGTAGAGTTCAAATTTTGTTAAAAACAATAATATAATAAGGGTCATCAGTTGTGGATGCAGGTTTACAACTCAATCTTCTTATCCTCAATTATGAATATGTAGGTTGAATAATTATTTTTCAGTCGCTTGTCACTTTGTAAAAAAAAAAAAAAAAAAAAAAAAAAAAAAATTATTATTATTATTATTAGCTCATTAAGAAAATAGAAACATGGTGAATCTCAACATTATGGATGAAGTGATAGGAAAATGAATGTTCTAAGCTCTAGCGATTAGTGCTTATCAAAATGAATAAAATTAAATTAAAAGGTCTAAATGGTATATATATATATATATATATTTTAAAATCCACTATTTTAAGTAATTTATCCTAAAGAAAACTACAAGGACCAAAAACGAATTAAAAATCCTTAAAGGACTAATAGCTAAATTAGCCCCCAAAGGGCCAAAACTAAAACCTCAACTGAAAAACCCTAGTTCCCAAATCCCATTCCCTTCTTTGCTTTGCCGGCTCTCTCTACTTCCTCACGCTTGGCTTCAGCTCACAATATCTAATCCTTCCCAAATTGAAGCATTTGTTCACAGTAAGCTTCTCCGATCTTTTTTATTTCCTTCATCGTCTGTTTTTCTTCTTATCTTTCGTATTTTTATGCATAATTTCCATTAATTGTGGCTTATTTATGGGTCTGGTATTTGAAGAGATGCAATTCTTTTTGGGTTCTGTTTTCCTGCAAATTGTGAAGTATTTTTTGCTTGATTTATGCAATTAATCATTGATTATGTGCTGATGAATGATCTTTTGCTTATTCTGTAGTTTAGGTGAGGTAAAATTTGTTTTTTTTTTTACCCTTTTTTATGATTTTAATTGTTAATTTGGGTTTTCTGTGGAAATTTGCCAATTAAAATAAAAAATTTAGCGAATCTAACTCTTCCTGGCTTTGAGTCACCCAACTGTAATATACGTTTTGCTCTTTGAACAGATAGTTGTTGTAGAATCTGAAATAGGTTTGAACTTGGGAGCTACACATTCTGGGAATAAAACCTTAGTTGCGAATTGTTGGAAGCTACTTCAACAGATTTATAGAAAAAAAGTAGTGTAATGAAGGACACATAATCAAGACAAAATTTATGTAGTTTGATTAAATCGACACATGTAGGGAGAGAAAGAATTTTTTGCAATTGAAGTCTCGGTGAGTAGACAAGATTTTTTCTCCACAAAACCCTAAATGCGATATATTCAATCAGTAAAACACTCAAGATATAAGTGAATAAAGAACCTAGTGCACTATATATGTGTAGGTCTACATAAATTCTAATCTAAGTATGATAAAGAAACAAATTTTCTACTGAAATGGGCCATTGTGTCGCATGGGTTATACCCTTGTTTCCCTGGTGGACCTATTTGTCCCATCATTCTACACTCTTCATGGATCGATGCTGGATCACCGATTTTATTTGCTTAAATTTTCCTTTTTTTCCTTTAGTTTGTGTCTTATGTTTGGCATGGATCTTAAATTAAAAACACATATAACCCGATTACTAAGGTAGATTAATAAGTTTGACAATTCCAAGGTTTAAATTTCATCACTCAATGGAAAAGTGTGTTATTTGGAATGAATAAGAATGGACTATTTAGTTTTGGAATTTAGTGAAGTTTGTGGCTTATTGGGCATTTATGTAAAGAATCCTTCAAGTTTGGCCTTGTAGCTTAAGTGCACAATCTTGTAGAAGTTAGCTTATTGTTATTTTGTTATCCCGAAGAGTTTATAAAATCATAAGTGTTTGGGGAAGTAATGTAATCTTTCTCATTTTAACTCTAATGTCTTATTAGCTACTCGTCCATGCTTAAGATTTTGTTTGGTTTTCACTCATTGCAGTTTAATTGGTGGTCGTCATGAGTTCTGCAAGTCCTGATGTGGAAGTAGCATCTGTTCGTAGGAAAAAAGAAAAAATGAGGAAGCATAAAGCGACAGATTTAAATGAGTCAGATGGAAACGGAAATAATTTGAACTCTGGTATGCATTGTGACATTTTGCATGTGAATCTCAGTTGATTACCATCTGATTCTTTTTCTTTTTTTAGTTAATCATGCTTAAAAGTATAATTTGCATGTCAATTTTCGAATAGTATTTTTGACAAAGAAATTGTTTTCAGTAATCATATTGGAGGTATATGCACAAAAATCTGAACTAGTTTTCTCTCTTTTTTTTTATTAATGATCGATTTTTTTTTAATCAAGTTTTAACCATTTATTGGAGTCATCATTAACCTGGGCATTTGAAAGTTATTGGGCTCAATAAATATGAATACTTCATACTTCCTGCAATGGAAGACTTTAAATAAGTCACTTGATTTCTATTCATGTGATAGGTCATTTGATTTTTAAACTTTTGTGCTGACATTCAAAAACTCTCTTTCATCTCCCAGAGAAATTCATGAATGCAATAATCATGAAGTGCATCACTCTACCCTAATATGGTGTAGTCAACCACTTTTCCTACCCTTTCTTCTAGGAGTTTGTTTTTTGGGCCCTTAATTATAATTGGGAAATTTGCATATCTTCCCCCCACAAAAGCATATAATTATGTGTCTACTCTATAAAAATTATATTTGTGTGTCTTTCCTACCAAACTCTATACTAGCATTTATATGCCCCTATGATTGAAAGTCACTAAAATTGCTTTTGTGAATGCCGATTAACCATTCTCTATTCTTACATATGGTACTGAGATTAGAAGGTGGAATAGTTTCTTTTGTAAAAAAGTTCCCTTGACTTTGGTCAAATATGGCTTTTTTTGGTTGTATAAGAAATTATGCACACTTGTAGGAATATATATGCAGATTTA